>NW_028176334.1:162500-285000 GCF_949987555.1 Borostomias antarcticus
GATCATCTCTCTCTGCTTCAGTAGATCTGATCACATCTCTCTGGTCAGTAGATCTGATCATCTCTCTCTGGTCAGTAGATCTGATCATCTCTCTCTGGTCAGTAGATCTGATCATCTCTCTCTGGTCAGTAGATCTGATCATCTCTCTCTGCTTCAGTAGATCTGATCATCTCTCTCTGCTTCAGTAGATCTGATCATCTCTCTCTGGTCAGTAGATCTGATCACATCTCTCTCTGCTTCAGTAGATCTGATCATCTCTCTCTCTGGTCAGTAGATCTGATCATCTCTCTCTGCTTCAGTAGATCTGATCATCTCTCTCTGGTCAGTAGATCTGATCATCTCTCTCTGGTCAGTAGATCTGATCATCTCTCTCTGCTTCAGTAGATCTGATCATCTCTCTCTGCTTCAGTAGATCTGATCATCTCTCTCTGCTTCAGTAGATCTGATCATCTCTCTCTGCTTCAGTAGATCTGATCATCTCTCTCTGCTTCAGTAGATCTGATCATCTCTCTCTGGTCAGTAGATCTGATCACATCTCTCTCTGCTTCAGAAGATCTGATCATCTCTCTCTGGTCAGTAGATCTGATCATCTCTCTCTGCTTCAGGAGATCTGATCATCTCTCTCTGCTTCAGTAGATCTGATCATCTCTCTCTGCTTCAGTAGATCTGATCATCTCTCTCTGGTCAGTAGATCTGATCATCTCTCTCTCTGGTCAGTAGATCTGATCATCTCTCTCTCTGGTCAGTAGATCTGATCATCTCTCTCTCTGGTCAGTAGATCTGATCATCTCTCTCTGGTCAGTAGATCTGATCATCTCTCTCTGCTTCAGTAGATCTGATCACATCTCTCTCTGCTTCAGGAGATCTGATCATCTCTCTCTCTGCTTCAGTAGATCTGATCATCTCTCTCTGGTCAGTAGATCTATAATCTCTCTCTCTGGTCAGTAGATCTGATCATCTCTCTCTGCTTCAGTAGATCTGATCACATCTCTCTCTGCTTCAGGAGATCTGATCATCTCTCTCTCTGCTTCAGTAGATCTGATCATCTCTCTCTGCTTCAGTAGATCTGATCATCTCTCTCTCTGGTCAGTAGATCTGATCATCTCTCTCTGGTCAGTAGATCTGATCACATCTCTCTCTGCTTCAGGAGATCTGATCATCTCTCTCTGCTTCAGTAGATCTGATCATCTCTCTCTCTGGTCAGTAGATCTGATCATCTCTCTCTGCTTCAGTAGATCTGATCATCTCTCTCTGGTCAGTAGATCTGATCATCTCTCTCTGGTCAGTAGATCTGATCACATCTCTCTCTGCTTCAGGAGATCTGATCATCTCTCTCTGCTTCAGTAGATCTGATCATCTCTCTCTCTGGTCAGTAGATCTGATCATCTCTCTCTGCTTCAGTAGATCTGATCATCTCTCTCTGCTTCAGTAGATCTGATCATCTCTCTCTGCTTCAGTAGATTTGATCATCTCTCTCTGCTTCAGTAGATCTGATCATCTCTCTCTGCTTCAGTAGATCTGATCATCTCTCTCTGGTCAGTAGATCTGATCATCTCTCTCTGCTTCAGTAGATCTGATCACATCTCTCTCTGGTCAGTAGATCTGATCATCTCTCTCTGGTCAGTAGATTTGATCATCTCTCTCTGGTCAGTAGATCTGATCATCTCTCTCTGGTCAGTAGATCTGATCATCTCTCTCTGGTCAGTAGATCTGATCATCTCTCTCTGGTCAGTAGATCTGATCATCTCTCTCTGCTTCAGGAGATCTGATCACATCTCTCTCTGCTTCAGTAGATCTGATCATCTCTCTCTGGTCAGTAGATCTGATCATCTCTCTCTGGTCAGTAGATCTGATCATCTCTCTCTGGTCAGTAGATCTGATAATCTCTCTCTGCTTCAGGAGATCTGATCATCTCTCTCTGCTTCAGTAGATCTGATCATCTCCCTCTGGTCAGTAGATTTGATCATCTCTCTCTGGTCAGGAGATCTGATCATCTCTCTCTGCTTCAGTAGATCTGATCATCTCTCTCTGGTCAGTAGATCTGATCATCTCTCTCTGGTCAGTAGATCTGATCATCTCTCTCTGCTTCAGTAGATCTGATAATCTCTCTCTGCTTCAGTAGATCTGATCATCTCTCTCTGGTCAGTAGATCTGATCATCTCTCTCTGCTTCAGTAGATCTGATCATCTCTCTCTGCTTCAGTAGATCTGATCATCTCTCTCTCTGCTTCAGTAGATCTGATCATCTCTCTCTCTGCTTCAGTAGATCTGATCACATCTCTCTGCTTCAGTAGATCTGATCATCTCTCTCTGGTCAGTAGATCTGATCATCTCTCTCTGGTCAGTAGATCTGATCATCTCTCTCTGGTCAGTAGATCTGATCATCTCTCTCTGGTCAGTAGATCTGATCACATCTCTCTCTCTGCTTCAGTAGATCTGATCATCTCTCTCTGGTCAGTAGATCTGATCATCTCTCTCTGGTCAGTAGATCTGATCATCTCTCTCTGGTCAGTAGATCTGATCATCTCTCTCTGCTTCAGTAGATCTGATCATCTCTCTCTCTGGTCAGTAGATCTGATCATCTCTCTCTGCTTCAGTAGATCTGATCATCTCTCTCTGGTGAGTAGATCTGATCATCTCTCTCTGGTCAGTAGATCTGATCACATCTCTCTGGTCAGTAGATCTGATCATCTCTCTCTCTGGTCAGTAGATCTGATCATCTCTCTCTGGTCAGTAGATCTGATCATCTCTCTCTCTGGTCAGTAGATCTGATCATCTCTCTCTGGTCAGTAGATCTGATCATCTCTCTCTGGTCAGTAGATCTGATCATCTCTCTCTGCTTCAGTAGATCTGATCATCTCTCTCTGGTCAGTAGATCTGATCATCTCTCTCTGCTGACTTCCACAGCTGCTCAGCCTGGTCTAAGATCAATCATGAGAACACCAGCTGTTACTCCTAACTGACTAAAGACTAACTACTGCAGGGCAGAGCAGTGTGTGTGTTTGTGTGCGCACATGCATGTGTGTGTGTGTGTTTTTGGCATCCTGGCATGTCCGTCTGTGTTATTTCCCGCCCTTCTGTTTGTTGTCAGGGGAAACAGGGCTGGGATTGTTGAGAGGAATTCCCAATCCCACGGGAGCAGGAAGTGTTCCAGTATTCCCACATTCCCCTCCAGCCCCACGGAGCAGTCAGTCTGCTGGCAGGCATGGTCTCCTCATCATTCACACTCACTCCTCTGGTGCTACAGCAAGGCCACTATCTGTGTGTGTGTGTGTGTGTGAACTTACATGTAAGTGTGTGTGCGTGCTTGCTTGCTTGTGTATATATGTCCGCCCTGCTTGTCCCCAGGTCCAGGTCCAGGCCCTCGGCCCTGCTTGTCCCCTGGCCCAGGTCCAGGTCCTCGGCCCTGCTTGTCCCCTGGCCCAGGTCCTCGGCCCTGCTTGTCCCCTGGCCCAGGTCCTCGGCCCTGCTTGTCCCCTGGCCCAGGTCCAGGTCCTCGGCCCTGCTTGTCCCCTGGCCCAGGTCCTCGGCCCTGCTTGTCCCCTGGCCCAGGTCCTCGGCCCTGCTTGTCCCCTGGCCCAGGTCCAGGTCCTCGGCCCTGCTTGTCCCCTGGCCCAGGCCCTCGGCCCTGCTTGTCCCCTGGCCCAGGCCCTCGGCCCTGCTTGTCCCCTGGTCCAGGCCATCGGCCCTGCTTGTCCCCTGGCCCTCGGCCCTGCTTGTCCCCTGGCCCTCGGCCCTGCTTGTCCCCTGGCCCAGGCCCTCGGTGGCTCTGCTCTGAGGCCTTGTTTACACGTAGCCGGGGATCTGGGAAAACGGTGATATTTATCTGCGTACGTTTTAAAAACTCAAAGTGGAGATTAAGAAAACTCAGTTTTTTCGTTTGCATGTAAACAGAGGAGATGAAGACGAAGACGAAGATTTACGTCATGAAGAAGACGAAGATTTATGTCATGTATGCGACAGAAAATGCATTGCGTCAGGTGTGCAACCTTTGTTTACAGTGTGTTTGCTCCTCTGACGTGCTCTAATAATCATGGATGCTAAAGCCATGTTCGTTTTATGTTAGTGCAAAGTCTGTTGGTGTGTTTGCATCATGGATGTATTAATAGAACGTTTGCATTTCAAAATACAACTGCTTTATTATGATAACGTGTCTTCTTTATTATTTTATTTATATATGCTGCCCCTGGGTTCCATTCTAGGGAAACACAATGTGTCTTTCCACTGTTATGCTGACGATGTCCAACTGTACCTCCCCCTGAAATTTAACTGTAAGGAATCCTTTAAGCCTGTAACATCTGCGCTAAATGACATCAAGACCTGGATGGACTTAAACTTCCTTAGTCTGAATGATGGGAAGACCGAGGTTATTTTGTTTGGCCATAAAGACAGCCATGTTAGCAACCTAGGGCCCCTCGCTGCCAAGAATCGCTCTTTTATTAAAAGCCTTGGTGTCACTTTTGATACTGGTTTTAATTTTGAGCGACAAATTGGCTCTGTGGTTAAAGGCTCTTTTTTCCAGCTGAGGCTCTTATCCAAACTGAAACCGTACCTCTCTCTTAAGGACCTGGAGACAGTCATCCATGCTTTTATTTCTTCAAGATTGGACTACTGTAATGCCTTGTATGTGGGCCTTGACCAGCGGTCACTGAGGCGCCTGCAATCGGTCCAGAATGCTGCTGCACGCCTCCTGACTGGAACCAAGAAGCGGGACCACATCACACCGGTGCTGGCCTCCCTCCACTGGCTTCCTGTTCGCTTCAGGATTGATTTTAAAATCTTAATGTTTATTTTTAAGGCTCTACATGGTTTGGCCCCCCACTATCTGGCTGAACTGATTCAAGTTCGGGCAACATCTAGAACCCTGAGGTCCTCCTCCGAGACTCTTTTAATAGTCCCTAGATCGAGACTTAAGACCAAGGGTGACCGAGCTTTTGCGGTGGCTGGCCCAAAGCTCTGGAACAGCCTCCCTCCACACATTAGACACGCACAGAACCTAGGGCTCTTTAAGTCTCATCTTAAAACGCACTTGTTTTCACTGGCTTTTGAGGCCTGATAGCCTACATCCCCTGTCCTGTTTTGTGTCCTGTCCTTTTATTGTTCTGTGATTATGTGCACTTTATTCTGTTTTTTGTTTTAGTTTATTTTATATATTGTACAGCACTTTGGTGCAACTTCGGTTGATTTTCAACGTGCTTTATAAATAAAGTTGACCTTGACCTTGACCTTCGTGCTTCTTGTTACACTGCCCCCTACAGGCGTAGAGTGCTCTTGATGGCGTATTTATGCGGGTGGCGGCATATTTATGCGGGTTCGTGTGCACGATTTTATTTTTTAAAACGGAGAGGGGGAAATATACGTTTATGTAAATACCCGTGTATGTGTACTGTTCAGGAATTTACATCCAAACACCTTAAACCTTTGTCCTCTCTCTCCTTTTGTAATTCATCACCTACCCCAAATATTCACATAGCTGTGCTAACATACAAAATTCCAGGAGGAATTTTCAGGAGGCCATCTGTCTACAACAGAATAACCATCCTTTGTCATCCTTTGTCCCCAATTGCCGCCTTTTTCTCATGTCACATGTCTGTACTCTTGGCCACGCCTGCCATTTCATATGACGTACAATGGAGTAGCCAATCACATCCTGGAGGCACCGTACCTTTGTTTTGATTGCATATAAGGCACAGCAAAACCCATAATCGGGACTTGGCTGAATAAACCACTCGTTGTTCAGGAAGTCCTTGCGCTCGTATGTTTTTCACAATAAACCAGACTTAACCTTTTGAGCGAATCTTGGTAAATCCTTTTGACTAGATCAGTTAAATTACGATCACAGTTGGCGACGCGGATGAAAGGGAGGACTGCCTGCGTGTTGCTTCGGGATTCCAGTGGATGAACTGGTGACAGACGTGTCGGTCCATTATAGTGGGCGTTGGAAAATCAATCTTCTCTCTTGCGCCAGAGCGCACGCCGAGATTATTTCCTCAGTTCTTCCACTGGATTCTTGAAGCTCACAGGTACGTTTAAACGAACCCTCTTATGGTTCTGAGTTGTATTTGCCTTGTTTCGGATTGTGTGGGTCTGGCGTATTGTTGAAAGCAAAACTCCCCGGGGAAGGTGGTGGCGAAAGGCGTTGTTTTTAACAATGGCAAGTTAGGATTGGTGATATTGCATTGTTCTCTGACTTCGTCCTTGTTTAGGCTACCGGGGTTCTCTTCAGAAGAGGTGTAATTTTGGGTTTGGGACTCGCTCCCTTACAGTTGATGTAGACTACAGTTTAGATTGTTTGTCGGCTCGGCTGTAGTTAAGAAGTGAGAGTGCACTTCTAGGATAACGTTTTGGGTTGCTTTAGTTCGATGTTCCAGAATTAGCACAGAAGGGAACCTGTTGAAGTTCGCAGATAGTGCGATTCCCACAGGGTTGAAGTTCGCAGATAGTGCGATTCCCACAGGGTTGAAGTTCGCAGTGAGTGCGATTTCCAAATGGGTTTAAGTTCGCAGTGAGTGCGATTACCAGTTAATCTCCGGAGTGTCTGTTTTTGTCGTGTTGTTGTGTTGTTTTTGTTTGTCTAGCCCTATTTTCGCTGGCTCAGTGGGATTTTTGATTGCATTTTTGAGCTTCGGCTCTTGCCTTGTATTGTTTGTTAAGGGGAGACACCCCAGGTGAATAGGAAAAAAAAAATCCTTAATAGGTATCACCATCAAACTCCCCCAGTTTGTTAGGTACATTAAGGAGCATCTTTTTTGATTTACAAGTTTTCTGAAATCTTATGGATAAATATGCAAATTAGGCATTATATGCGCTAAATATGTGCTAATTTGCATAATTTCGGGAAATCTATTTTTTTAACTGGTTCAAGCCAGATTCAAAATTCTTGTTTTTTTAATTTTGTTCACATATCCCTATTCAAACTTTGTCCAAGGGGGATTTTTGATATCTCTTTTCTTCACTTCAGAAATCAGAAAATACTGTCAACAGTCATAAAAAGACCAATTTTCGCCATGTTTTAGGGATAAACTGTTATATAAATCAGGCTATGAATGAAATTTAAAAAATCTCCCTTGGACAAACTCTCAGAATATGGATTGGAACAAAACTGGAAAGTTAGGTGTATGTAGGTGCTACTCAAGTGGTGGTTTTGATGTCCCTAAGATGAGAAATAACTCATTTTGAGAAAACGGGCTTTGAAAATTTGTATTGTAAAAAACCATACATTTGCATTGTAAACCAATATTTACAAACACAATATCCAATCACATCATTAGTAACAACATTACATAACATCTGAAAACACATAGAAACTGAAAACTGAATAACACCGCATGTTGTGGATCCAAAATAGTCCAGGAGTAGACATTTTGTATAGAGAAGTAAGACCTGTTTAGTTGGAAGCCCACTCACCAGGTCAAGGCACAGCCCACGAGTGGGATGTTAGTAATACGAGACTAGAGACGAGACAATGTAAGTAGGGAAGAGAACATTCCCTTTTAGAAAGCTTGTATTATTTTGTTAAACAGATCATGGACAAAGATTGACACATTTGACGAGGACATGCATGAGAAAACAGATTATCTAGCTTTTTGTGTTTTTTTAAGCGTTTTACATGGAGAAAACATGAATGAATGAATGAATGAACATGAAGAGTAAGCTGATTCATAAATACACAGGACAAGATGTGGTAAACAATGCAGGGTAAACACCAATAGAAGCTAAATATAGATTGCTAAACAAACAAGTGATATAACCATCGTCAAAAGCAACACCATAGGAGACATCAAGCTACGCCGTCATAGGTCTACAGAGTCACTCCTCAGATGGCACCACACTAGCTATCCACAAAACTGTTCTAGGCAGCTAGTTTGTAGAACCCACTCAGCTGGAGTTAACAAAACTGTTCTAAGCAGCTGGTCTGTAGAACCCACTCAGCTGCAGTCAACAAAACTGTCCTAAAACCACAATATGTTCCTGGTGCGCATGGGGTTGTCATCAGTGAAGCAGACTACCCCATATTGCCGCCTTCATGTTGTCCACTGAACGCTGGTTGGGAATTATTGTAATAATTCTCAATAACTGTAATAATTTTGTAACATTTTGTATTTATTGGCAGTCAGCTTACCTACCTCTGGGTCCACATCTGCATATGCCTGCCTAATCTGCTCTCTGCTTCTGTGCAAGGACTCCAACCTCTCTATTTCAGCAACTGAAATTAAAACAGTTTATTTGGTCATTTTATGGATGCATGTAGAAATGCCACAGGTAGAGAGAGGGAGACTACTGTGCATATGTATAGGCTTCTGATATTGGCTAGAGAGAGAGAGAGAGAGAGAGAAAAAGAGAGAGAGAGAGAGAGAGGGAACACGTTTCAATAGCCTACCTGTCACCCTCTTGTCATGTTTCTGATACGTTTTCAGATCAAGCCCTGGGATCCCTAACACTTTACTTATCTTTTGGAGAGCTGCATACCCCAACCCTAACTCGTGCGCTAAGAGGACCATCCTCACATTGACATCAAATGCAACATCATTCCTAGTTGTATCATGAAGCCGAGTCGATGTGTAGACACTTTTGCGATAGCCATTTCTCACAAAGACTGCACTCTAAGAGCAAAGTACTACAGAACCCACTATTCTGAGGATCTATGTTATTTTTAAGACCAGTCCACAATTAGGACAAATCAACCCAGTTATCAGCTCATTCAAACGCGCCTCATCTCTCTGCTGCTCACTGGACATGCTAACGCTAGCCTCATCTCCCTGCTGCTCACTGGACATGCTAGCACCTGCTAATGACAACTTGCGCGAATAGGCACTTTATATCTCATAAATGTAAACCTTTCCATTTAGTTTCTCTTGTTTTCTGTTCAACCTTGCGGGCAAACACTGTTGTCGTTGTTGCTTATTACGTTTAGAACGCTTTACAGACGGAATTGTTTGGATTAGATATAAGGAAGTGGAAACGTGTCACATGACGCGCTGAACCAATCACGTTCTCAGAAATCAACAACAGCCAATGAGATTTCACGGTTTGCATCAAACCCGCCTTTGTATTTCCACGATTGGTTGCTAATACAAATGAAACTAACAGGTTTGGTTGCGATAATAGTGTGCTAGAGAGCTAGAGCTTTCTAAAGATACCCCGGATGACGGGATCCAGACGAAAGAAACGCTGCGAGAAGTTCCGAAAAAAGGCTAACTTTTGATGATTTTAGGAAGAATCTACAGACGCAAACAGACTAAATGAAGTAAAATAAACATCTAAATGCGTATTTTTGATGTTTTATTTCCACTAGTATGAAAGAAGACATGTTATGGAAGCAAACCAGCACAAAATCTCACATTTGACCAGGGCGTTGAAAAACGATGTTTTCACCTACCGTGTCTCCCCTTAAGCGCGCCATTGATCCAGGTAAAGTATTGTAAGTATTTTGTACACTCTTTAGACTGTTAAATTCGTAACTGCTAGATTTCCAGTAGGCTAGCTGGTTGTCTGGGAGACGCAGGAAAACAACTACTACTCCGCTCTCCCGGTGATCCGCCCTCGAGCCAGAGAACAAAGGACCAGTTGACTGGGTGAGTACTAAGCGGTTTAATGTGTCTTTGTTTCTTTCGAAATTGTATTCTTTCCCGCCGTGAGTTAACTATAAGGTTTCCTTTCATTGCTGTTTTGGGGTTTTAGGCTGTGTCGTGTTTATTAGGGATTTGTTTCAGTATAGCTTTTATTAAACTGAATTCCCCGCGCACGCTCACATACAACATCCGGGTCTTACATGCAACATTTTGGGAGCACCACTAGGTGTCCCTGTAACACCGGCTACTAACATATGCTATATGCAACAGGATTCTACTGCTAGCTTGCAATTTGTCTAGCCCTGATGAGATTTCGTTATGCGCTAAAGCATTTTTGATTTCGTACATCCCCATCTGAGACTTAAGTGTTAAATTTTTAGCTAAGATTCGGGCTCAGCTAGAGGTGGTTGAGATGTCTAGGTTAAGGGAAAAGCCTGTTAATTCTATAGACTGGTCTGCTTTTAAGATTTGGGAGAGAGTAGCACGAGAGAGGTTTTTTAGGTCAGGAAGGAAAGATAAGGAGGTTCAGCAGACAGTCTCTCCGCCATTTCCCCAGCAGAATAACTCTGAATTAAAATTAGATTTTTCCCCCTCTCGTTGCTCCGTGCTCACACCCAACCAGGCTGTTCTTCCCCCTTTTCATGCTCCCGCCATTAGCCACGCCCCTTCTCTCTCCCCTCTACAATACGAGTTAAGCGCGCCCCTTTCTACGAGGTATTCGTCCGAACAAGAACAGGTCAGGAAGGAAGAATTGGCTAGAGCTATATCTGAGGCTAAGTTTAATTTGGAACAACTGCAAATGGCTAGAGATAGTCTGGAGGGACCGCAAATACAAGCGCCACTGATACGCTGCCCAAACCCTGTTCCTCGCCCTTCACAAATAAATGATGCAGCTGGTTATGCGGCCTGGACTCCAGCGATTAGGGTTTTTAGACCGTGGCGCTCTGATGAACTGCGTAATGTAGCTAAAACCTTGCCCGATCCAACCAAAGACATGAACGAGTTCGAGAATCTTTTTAACAGTTTAGTTCGAATGTATGAGCCTCACGCCGAGGAAATCGCCATGATCATGCGACAAGTACTTGGGTTAAAATGGATCGAAGTAAAAGACCCGTTTGATATTACGTTGCCTTTTTCTCATGTCGATTTTACTGGCCAAAACGCTGCGCTGTTGAACAGAATCAAAACTCGATTCCCTAAAAAGATGGATTGGGACCGTATCACATATTGCAAACAAAATTCCGATCAACAGTTCGAGAAATTTTGGGAACGGCTAGAATCAGTTTTCGCCGCACACAGTGGCATGGACAAAGCGAACGCCGATTATAAAAAGATTTTGAAACAACAATTGATGAATAACTCTCTCTCCTCTTTGTCCGACCAAGTTAGGTTGATGTGTCACACCTGGGAATCGACTTCTCTCGAAGAAGTTGTTGATCATTTCCGCTATGCGGAGCGTCTTCGTGATCACATTGAAAAGAGGGAGTTGAAAGAAATGAAGCTAGGTGCAGCCAGATTACAAGCTGCTCAGTTACAACAGCTGGACAATCAAACTGCTGGTGCGAGGTGGAACCAACAACGACTACAGTGGCGACAGAGAAACAATAGGAAGCGTTCTGGTAGGGTTAGGCGAGGAAAAAGGTATAATCGAAGTGAAGATAGAGACGATTCATGCTTCCATTGTGGTCAGTATGGCCACTGGATTGAACGGTGTCACAGTTACCGCAAGCTGAATGAAAAGGAAGAGCCTCAGATTTGGGGTCGAGCGCCACCTGCTGGAGTTCCCTTGAACAACCCACAAGGGAGATTTTAACTAGCCAAGATAGAGCCATATTTTTTAAGGTAAATAAACAGGAGAAGACAGATGTAGCTGAGGACGTAAGGTTTGTGCATGATGGTGGGAGGATGAAATAGATGTAGAGCCTTTGAGTCTTAAGTTGTTGAGAATGTCTCTGAGGATGATCTTTTAGGTATTGGTGCGAACTCAAAAGTCTGACAGGGTTTTGAATAGGTGTTTGAGTTTAGGTTATGTTTTTCGCTTTTATTCAGGAGTTTATGTTTCAATAGTCAATGAATGGCCATAAGCTGTTCGTTTATGCATTCTACTGTATGAATTTCATTCACATAATGATGATGTGTTTGTGAGGAGTTGGCTTTAGGCCTTCCCCTCTGCTATATTGACCCCAGTCTGTGTTGAGTGTTATTTTTCAGGTGCTATGGACCCTGGGCGGCAGGTCTTTGAGGAGCCTGGATCGTGCCTTCCTGGGGACTGCCTGGAACCTGTTGTTTGTCTGTTAACTGTTGTTTGTCTTGTCTATCTCTTTCTGATATATGCAGGAACATGAGGTTACTGGATGTTTAGCATTATATGTCATTTCTGTTTAAGCGTTCTTGTTCGATAAAGCTTGAGGATGTCGCCTACATTTCACCTGTGTTTTTGATTCAGGTGTGTGTACACGTCTCCTTGGTTAGATTGTTCTGTTTTGTAGTAATTTAGGTTTAGTCTATTTCTATAGGATGTTCTGTTTCTGTGAAGTTCTGTGTTGATGTTTTCAGATTTTCCTGGAGTGCATTGTGTGGGCTACCAAGGAGTAGCCCCTCGCCAGCATGAAGCTATGAACAGTGTGGAGTCACGAATGACTTGAGGGTCATTCTTGGACATTTCTGGAGTGTTCTCCCTGTTTCAGACGGGGTGAGCTTACCATCTTGCTACGGACATTGCTCTCTGGGTGTCAGAGAGGACTGCGACACCGGGGGGTTTGATGTCTGAAGATTGCTCCAGCATGGAAAGAGGATATGAGACAGCGCTGAGGGCTGTTCTCTTTCGATGGGGCTATGTGATAGTAAACCTCTGGCCCCCGATTTGCTTTGTTGCTGTGTGATGATTTGGTTATTTGTATGTGTTTAATGTTTTTGTTAAATATCTCATGTTTATAGTTTGAGGCACATTCATCGGGGCTGAGTGTTTTTCTGAGTGTTTTACAGACAACTGTCGTTCCGGGAGTGATGGGTGAGTGCCGAACCAGGAGACGACACAGGACCGGAGGTGGAGATGGAGGTTACCGGCCTGTTTCTCTACAGATGGGCGACCTGTGGTTCGTGAGATGCAGGGCCAACGCCATGTCACCGACTCACCGTGAGCGACAGATAAGTATGACATAGGGAAGAGACCATTTTGTCCGAAGCCGTGCCCAATACTCTGTCCTCAAATGCAGAAGAGGGAAGTTTTAGATATACAATATTTAGCTATACAAATGAAGCTTTGATGGATTTTTTGATTAATTGATAATTGATGTTTTCTTAATTGTAAATGAAGCCAGTTAATTTTAGTGTCATTTTATTTGAGTGATGCATTTTTTTTTCCCCCATCTCTGTTTTATCCTGACTTCAGGACATTTGTTTCTACCCTAAGCGGAGTTATTTTGTTGGGACGAGAATGTGTTTATTTTATTTTATTTCATAAAATCGCGAGAGAAATTCTAGAGCCAAATCCAATTGCCTTGATCATAACTGGGGACTGGGCGTGTTAAAGTCATTCTAACACTGCCCCTGATGTCACTGTAGGCTACTGCAGACTGGCTCTAATGACACTTGAACAGACACCCTGTTTAAGTTTTCCTGACTGAATAACACAATTTTTTCCCAAAGCAGGAGCTGGCACTTAACCATGTTTCTGAGTATCTCCCAACAGACTGCTGATAACCGTTCCTGACCAAAGAGGGGAACAGGGAGACCAGACCAGAAAACTCAAAGGGGAACAGGGAAACCAGACCAGAGGACTCTCCTTTTTTCTCTTCTGTTTTGTCTCTGTTTGTCTCTCTCATCTGGGGATCCACAGACGGAGCACTTCATCAGCCTGTACTGGGGGAGCGGGAGCGCTGAGGTGGCCCTCCAGCAGCACGACCCGGGCCGGCCCTACGTGGAGCAGTACCGTGTGGACCGGGTTCAGTTCAAGAGCCTGTACGTGCTGCTGGCGCCCTGGCTGCGCACCTTCACCCTGCTGAACCAGGACAGGGACTCCCTCCTCACCTTCCGAGAGCTCGCTGGCTGACCGCTCTATGCAGACCTGCCCAATGGGAAGACAGACTACCAGGAGCAGATGAGCAGCCTGAGAACAGGCCAGAAAACATGGAAGAGAAGTAGATGTTGCGGGAGGAACCTACCCGTCAAAGATGGAACAATCAGCACCAGGACATTCTGGCCTGTGTGGAATAGCTGTCAAAAGTAGCTGAGAGGACGGTCCATGCAGCCGAACCAGAGATCTCAAGAGCAATCGGAAAGTGACCTTGACAGTCACCGCCACACTGTCCTCTCCTCTGATGAGCAATCGGAGAGTGACCTTGACAGTCACCGCCACACTCTCCTCTCCTCTGATGAGCAATCGGAGACTGACCTTGCCGGTCACCTCCTTCTCGTGGTTGTGGTATGACAACGTGGACAATCTCAACAGCAATGACTGCACCTCTAACCGCACACACTGGAACCTACATTAAACATTCAGAGACGCAAACATGGAAGCTATGATCCTGAGGAAATTACATGCGATTATTCACAACAAGAGTGAATGAACTTTGAAATTATCTTGAAAAAATATCATATTTGTTTACAAGAGTTACAATGGTTGAAACATGAGTTGATAAATAAGTTTGGGTTTTTTCCTCTAAATTGACCAAGAGGTTTTTTGCCCTTCTTACACTGGTAACCATTTCATCTTTTTGCCTTGTTCAAACTTTAAAATCAAGGTTTTTTTTTGGTGAATGGTTGTCCACTTTTAGACTATAAATAGTATATAATCATGTCATCTTTTTTACCTTGTTTTCCTGTCATATTTCTGAAACAAGGGGTTTTGGTGCGTGATTTTGCACGTGGAAAGAAAATAATCTATTTTTTTTATTTTTTTTGCTCCACCTAGTGGAGAGAGTATTTCCTTTCCACATGTATAGCATAGCTGAATGTTTACACTTTGTGTTTGGATTTTATATTTTATTTTTGTGTACCTGTTCAGGCACAAATGGGGGATTGTTCAGGAATTTACATCCAAACACCTTAAACCTTTGTCCTCTCTCTCCTTTTGTAATTCATCACCTCCCCCAAATATTCACATAGCTGTGCTAACATACAAAATGGCTTCCAGGAGGCCATCTGTCTACAACAGAATAACCATCCTTTGTCATCCTTTGTCCCCAATTGCCGCCTTTTTCTCATGTCACATGTCTGTACTCTTGGCCACGCCTGCCATTTCATATGACGTACAATGGAGTAGCCAATCACATCCTGGAAGCACCGTACCTTTGTTTTGATTGCATATAAGGCACAGCAAAACCCATAATCGGGACTTGGCTGAATAAACCACTCGTTGTTCAGGAAGTCCTTGCGCTCGTATGTTTTTCACAATAAACCAGACTTAACCTTTTGAGCGAATCTTGGTAAATCCTTTTGACTAGATCAGTTAAATTACGATCACAGTACACGAAGCCTGAGTCCTTGTGTTGGTGTCTGGTTTAAACGAAGCCTGAGTCCTTGTGTTGGTGTCTGGTCTTGTGTTGGTGTCTTGTGTTGGTGTCTGGTCTTGTGTTGGTGTCTGGTCTTGTGTTGGTGTCTGGTCTTGTGTTGGTGTCTGGTCTTGTGTTGGTGTCTGGTCTTGTGTTGGTGTCTGGTCTTGTGTTGGTGTCTTGTGTTGGTGTCTGGTCTTGTGTTGGTGTCTGGTCTTGTGTTGGTGTCTGGTCTTGTGTTGGTGTCTGGTCTTGTGTTGGTGTCTTGTGTTGGTGTCTGGTCTTGTGTTGGTGTCTGGTCTTGTGTTGGTGTCTGGTCTTGTGTTGGTGTCTTGTGTTGGTGTCTGGTCTTGTGTTGGTGTCTTGTGTTGGTGTCTTGTGTTGGTGTCTGGTCTTGTGTTGGTGTCTGGTCTTGTGTTGGTGTCTGGTCTTGTGTTGGTGTCTTGTGTTGGTGTCTGGTCTTGTGTTGGTGTCTTGTGTTGGTGTCTGGTCTTGTGTTGGTGTCTGGTCTTGTGTTGGTGTCTTGTGTTGGTGTCTGGTCTTGTGTTGGTGTCTGGTCTTGTGTTGGTGTCTTGTGTTGGTGTCTGGTCTTGTGTTGGTGTCTGGTCTTGTGTTGGTGTCTGGTCTTGTGTTGGTGTCTGGTCTTGTGTTGGTGTCTGGTCTTGTGTTGGTGTCTGGTCTTGTGCTGGTGTCTGGTCTTGTGTTGGTGTCTGGTCTTGTGTTGGTGTCTGGTCTTGTGTTGGTGTCTGGTCTTGTGTTGGTGTCTGGTCTTGTGTTGGTGTCTGGTTTTGTGTTGGTGTCTGGTCTTGTGTTGGTGTCTGGTCTTGTGTTGGTGTCTGTTCTTGTGTTGGTGTCTGGTTTTGTGTTGGTGTCTGGTCTTGTGTTGGTGTCTGGTCTTGTGTTGGTGTCTGGTCTTGTGTTGGTGTCTGGTCTTGTGTTGGTGTCTGGTCTTGTGTTGGTGTCTGGTCTTGTGTTGGTGTCTGGTCTTGTGTTGGTGTCTGGTCTTGTGTTGATGTCTTGTGTTGGTGTCTGGTCTTGTGTTGGTGTCTGGTCTTGTGTTGGTGTCTGGTCTTGTGTTGGTGTCTGGTCTTGTGTTGGTGTCTGGTCTTGTGTTGGTGTCTTGTGTTGGTGTCTGGTCTTGTGTTGGTGTCTGGTCTTGTGTTGGTGTCTTGTGTTGGTGTCTGGTCTTGTGTTGGTGTCTGGTCTTGTGTTGGTGTCTGGTATTGTGTTGGTGTCTTGTGTTGGTGTCTGGTCTTGTGTTGGTGTCTGGTCTTGTGTTGGTGTCGGGTTTAAACGAAGCCTGAGTCCTTGTGTTGGTGTCTGGTCTTGTGTTGGTGTCTGGTCTTGTGTTGGTGTCTGGTCTTGTGTTGGTGTCTGGTCTTGTGTTGGTGTCTGGTCTTGTGTTGGTGTCTGGTCTTGTGTTGGTGTCTTGTGTTGGTGTCTGGTCTTGTGTTGGTGTCTTGTGTTGGTGTCTGGTCTTGTGTTGGTGTCTGGTCTTGTGTTGGTGTCTGGTCTTGTGTTGGTGTCTGGTCTTGTGTTGGTGTCTGGTCTTGTGTTGGTGTCATGTGTTGGTGTCTGGTCTTGTGTTGGTGTCTGGTCTTGTGTTGGTGTCTGGTCTTGTGTTGGTGTCTTGTGTTGGTGTCTGGTCTTGTGTTGGTGTCTGGTCTTGTGTTGGTGTCTTGTGTTGTGTCTGGTCTTGTGTTGGTGTCTGGTCTTGTGTTGGTGTCTGGTCTTGTGTTGGTGTCTTGTGTTGGTGTCTTGTGTTGGTGTCTGGTCTTGTGTTGGTGTCTTGTGTTGGTGTCTGGTCTTGTGTTGGTGTCTTGTGTTGGTGTCTGGTCTTGTGTTGGTGTCTTGTGTTGGTGTCTGGTCTTGTGTTGGTGTCTGGTCTTGTGTTGGTGTCTGGTCTTGTGTTGGTGTCTGGTCTTGTGTTGGTGTCTGGTCTTGTGTTGGTGTCTTGTGTTGGTGTCTGGTCTTGTGTTGGTGTCTTGTGTTGGTGTCTGGTCTTGTGTTGGTGTCTTGTGTTGGTGTCTGGTCTTGTGTTGGTGTCTTGTGTTGGTGTCTGGTCTTGTGTTGGTGTCTGGTCTTGTGTTGGTGTCTGGTCTTGTGTTGGTGTCTGGTCTTGTGTTGGTGTCTTGTGTTGGTGTCTGGTCTTGTGTTGGTGTCTGGTCTTGTGTTGGTGTCTGGTCTTGTATTGGTGTCTGGTCTTGTGTTGGTGTCTGGTCTTGTGTTGGTGTCTGGTCTTGTGTTGGTGTCTGGTCTTGTGTTGGTGTCTGGTCTTGTGTTGGTGTCTGGTCTTGTGTTGGTGTCTGGTCTTGTGTTGGTGTCTTGTGTTGGTGTCTGGTCTTGTGTTGGTGTCTGGTCTTGTGTTGGTGTCTGGTCTTGTGTTGGTGTCTGGTCTTGTGTTGGTGTCTTGTGTTGGTGTCTGGTCTTGTGTTGGTGTCTGGTCTTGTGTTGGTGTCTGGTCTTGTGTTGGTGTCTGGTCTTGTGTTGGTGTCTTGTGTTGGTGTCTGGTCTTGTGTTGGTGTCTGGTCTTGTGTTGGTGTCTGGTCTTGTGTTGGTGTCTTGTGTTGGTGTCTGGTCTTGTGTTGGTGTCTTGTGTTGGTGTCTTGTGTTGGTGTCTGGTCTTGTGTTGGTGTCTGGTCTTGTGTTGGTGTCTGGTCTTGTGTTGGTGTCTTGTGTTGGTGTCTGGTCTTGTGTTGGTGTCTTGTGTTGGTGTCTGGTCTTGTGTTGGTGTCTGGTCTTGTGTTGGTGTCTTGTGTTGGTGTCTGGTCTTGTGTTGGTGTCTGGTCTTGTGTTGGTGTCTTGTGTTGGTGTCTGGTCTTGTGTTGGTGTCTGGTCTTGTGTTGGTGTCTGGTCTTGTGTTGGTGTCTGGTCTTGTGTTGGTGTCTGGTCTTGTGTTGGTGTCTGGTCTTGTGTTGGTGTCTGGTCTTGTGTTGATGTCTTGTGTTGGTGTCTGGTCTTGTGTTGGTGTCTGGTCTTGTGTTGGTGTCTGGTCTTGTGTTGGTGTCTGGTCTTGTGTTGGTGTCTGGTCTTGTGTTGGTGTCTTGTGTTGGTGTCTGGTCTTGTGTTGGTGTCTGGTCTTGTGTTGGTGTCTTGTGTTGGTGTCTGGTCTTGTGTTGGTGTCTGGTCTTGTGTTGGTGTCTGGTATTGTGTTGGTGTCTTGTGTTGGTGTCTGGTCTTGTGTTGGTGTCTGGTCTTGTGTTGGTGTCGGGTTTAAACGAAGCCTGAGTCCTTGTGTTGGTGTCTGGTCTTGTGTTGGTGTCTGGTCTTGTGTTGGTGTCTGGTCTTGTGTTGGTGTCTGGTCTTGTGTTGGTGTCTGGTCTTGTGTTGGTGTCTGGTCTTGTGTTGGTGTCTTGTGTTGGTGTCTGGTCTTGTGTTGGTGTCTTGTGTTGGTGTCTGGTCTTGTGTTGGTGTCTGGTCTTGTGTTGGTGTCTGGTCTTGTGTTGGTGTCTGGTCTTGTGTTGGTGTCTGGTCTTGTGTTGGTGTCATGTGTTGGTGTCTGGTCTTGTGTTGGTGTCTGGTCTTGTGTTGGTGTCTGGTCTTGTGTTGGTGTCTTGTGTTGGTGTCTGGTCTTGTGTTGGTGTCTGGTCTTGTGTTGGTGTCTTGTGTTGTGTCTGGTCTTGTGTTGGTGTCTGGTCTTGTGTTGGTGTCTGGTCTTGTGTTGGTGTCTTGTGTTGGTGTCTTGTGTTGGTGTCTGGTCTTGTGTTGGTGTCTTGTGTTGGTGTCTGGTCTTGTGTTGGTGTCTTGTGTTGGTGTCTGGTCTTGTGTTGGTGTCTTGTGTTGGTGTCTGGTCTTGTGTTGGTGTCTGGTCTTGTGTTGGTGTCTGGTCTTGTGTTGGTGTCTTGTGTTGGTGTCTGGTCTTGTGTTGGTGTCTTGTGTTGGTGTCTGGTCTTGTGTTGGTGTCTTGTGTTGGTGTCTGGTCTTGTGTTGGTGTCTTGTGTTGGTGTCTGGTCTTGTGTTGGTGTCTGGTCTTGTGTTGGTGTCTGGTCTTGTGTTGGTGTCTGGTCTTGTGTTGGTGTCTTGTGTTGGTGTCTGGTCTTGTGTTGGTGTCTGGTCTTGTGTTGGTGTCTGGTCTTGTATTGGTGTCTGGTCTTGTGTTGGTGTCTGGTCTTGTGTTGGTGTCTGGTCTTGTGTTGGTGTCTGGTCTTGTGTTGGTGTCTGGTCTTGTGTTGGTGTCTGGTCTTGTGTTGGTGTCTGGTCTTGTGTTGGTGTCTTGTGTTGGTGTCTGGTCTTGTGTTGGTGTCTGGTCTTGTGTTGGTGTCTGGTCTTGTGTTGGTGTCTGGTCTTGTGTTGGTGTCTGGTTTAAACGAAGCCTGAGTCCTTGTGTTGGTGTCTGGTCTTGTGTTGGTGTCTGGTCTTGTGTTGGTGTCTGGTCTTGTGTTGGTGTCTGGTCTTGTGTTGGTGTCTTGTGTTGGTGTCTGGTCTTGTGTTGTTGTCTGGTCTTGTGTTGGTGTCTGGTCTTGTGTTGGTGTCTTGTGTTGGTGTCTGGTCTTGTGTTGGTGTCTGGTCTTGTGTTGGTGTCTTGTGTTGGTGTCTGGTCTTGTGTTGGTGTCTGGTCTTGTGTTGGTATCTGGTCTTGTGTTGGTGTCTGGTCTTGTGTTGGTGTCTTGTGTTGGTGTCTGGTCTTGTGTTGGTGTCTGGTCTTGTGTTGGTGTCTGGTCTTGTGTTGGTGTCTGGTCTTGTGTTGGTGTCTGGTCTTGTGTTGGTGTCTTGTGTTGGTGTCTGGTCTTGTGTTGGTGTCTTGTGTTGGTGTCTGGTCTTGTGTTGGTGTCTGGTCTTGTGTTGGTGTCTGGTCTTGTGTTGGTGTCTTGTGTTGGTGTCTGGTCTTGTGTTGGTGTCTGGTCTTGTGTTGGTGTCTTGTGTTGGTGTCTGGTCTTGTGTTGGTGTCTGGTCTTGTGTTGGTGTCTTGTGTTGGTGTCTGGTCTTGTGTTGGTGTCTGGTCTTGTGTTGGTGTCTGGGGCCTCATTTATCAAAGAGCGTGTAAATTCAGGTGTAAAAGAGGGCGTACGACGAAAACTAGGAAAATGCGAAATTTCGGGTACGAGAATATTTACACGCTTTTCGGATCTATCAAACATGGCGTACACGCTGCTGCGCCAATTCCTCAACGAAAAATCCGACGGTGTCGTAGAAGAGAGCGGACGTGCACGCGCCCCGTGTTCCGCCCTCGCCACGCCCAAATCCAACCATATATGGTCAAAACCATGAGTGGCCAAACGTGGTTTCCCGGAAGGAACCGGCTTAAAAAGGTAGCGTGGAGCACCCAGGCGGGACATTGAAACATGGAACGAAGAGCTAAGAAGAGAAACTTTTCGGAGACGGAGGTGCATGTGCTTGTTGATGAGGTCCACGCGAGGAAGACAATCCTCTTCGGAAGGTATTAATAGCCTACCTTTGTCTGATTGCTCCTACAGCTTAGTAGCCTACTTTAGCTACGTTTTGTGCATCTAGGATTTGGCATACACGGACATACTGTAACATGTGGCTGTGAGGAAAGCAAACATTCCCAACATCCTGTGGCCGGCTATGATTGATTTAGGACCACAAACATGGAACAATAACCCCAGATGATCACTTCATAATGTTGGACCACATTAGACAATTTCCCCCATGGGAGATTAATACTCTCTCATCTAATCAGCCATAGCCCCGGCCTCACCAACAAGCGCAAAGGTGGTTTGGAGGTGGCGAGGGCGGTCAATGAGGCCGGCGCCACAGGGAGGAGTGCCACGGAGGTCAGGAAAAAGTGGACTGACCTGAAGGTGGGTGTCATTCCTGTAATAGCCTACATCTAATTTCATACCCATGTGTACCCCCCTACCTCAACGTCTGTAGTGCAACGTTAACACTAGCATTGTGACAGAGGGAGGCCAAGAAGCGCACCGGTGGGGGCCCGGCACCACCCCCTCCCACGCCGTTGGACGACACCATCGCGTTGATAATAGGGCGTGAATGCACGGATGGTGTCGTCCCGGCGGACGAGGGGGAGGAGTCGGACAGGACAGTCACTGCAGACGAACCCGGTAAATCACATTTAACCATTTATTTTGCTGCCAACAGACAAACATACCAAATTAATATGGCTTCACCATAGAAGGTGTCTTGGAAAATAAGGTTCACAGAAACACCCCATGAAAATGAAATATTGTTTCCCCAGACTCTGACGTGGGGTGGGACTCAGAGGAGGGGGAGTCTGCAGTGGTCCTGGACCTGACGGTCGTGCCCCCGCCGGTTGCAGCCTCCACCTCCAGCGCCACGACCTCCAGTGCCTCCACCTCCAGTGCCATCTCCACCACCAGTGCCTCCAGCGCCTCCGTCTCCAGCATGCCGGCCTTCGTCGCCCACGCCTCCACCTCTGGCTCCACCGCCTGGTCCATGCCTCCACCTCCACACCGCCCGGTCCACGCCTCCACCGCCCACGTCTCCACCGCCCAGGTCCACGCCTCCACCGCCCGGTCCACGCCTCCACCTCTGGCTCCACCGCCTGGTCCATGCCTCCACCTCCACACCGCCCGGTCCACGCCTCCACCGCCCACGTCTCCCCCGACCGGTCCACGCCTCCACCGCCCGGTCCACACCTCCACCGCCCGGTCCACGCCTCCACCGCCCGGTCCACGCCTCCACCGCCCGTTCCACGCCTCCACCTCCCGGTCCACGCCTCCACCACCCGGTCCACGCCTCCACCGCCCGTTCCACGCCTCCACCGCCCGGTCCACGCCTCCACCACCTGGTCCACGCCTCCACCGCCCGGTCCACGCCTCCACCGCCCACGTCCACGCCTCCACCACCCGGTCCACGCCTCCACCTCCGGCTCCAGCGCCCCGGTCCCTGCTGCCAGCGTCCCTGGGGAAGCCCGTCTGGGCTTCCTCGCTGACGCGGTGCTGGAGGCCCAGACGGACACCGTAGGGGCCCAGAGGGACATGGCAGAAGGGATTGGGGCAGTTGTGCAGCAGTTGGTGGAGGTCACCACACTACACCACCAGAGCCAACAGGACATCCTCACTGCACTTCATACACTCACATGCCGTCATGGCCCACACACAGTCAGTCACTTCCACACTCACGGACCTCACACAGTCACTCACTACCACACTCACAGACCTCACACAGTCACTCACAAACGCACTCACACACCTCACACAGTCACTCACCAACCCCCAATAAAATGGTTTATGTGAATCTTACTTGTTGGTGTTTATAGTTGGTGCATGATCTCAGCGCGGGCCCTTTGGCCCCGCTGGTACCCCTCATGACGGGGAGGGGGCTGGGTCCACATTGTGGGGTGGGGGGAGGCCCGGAGGGATGTGCACTCCACGCCGTACTGCCACGTTGTGGAGGATGGTACATGCCCGGATGATGGTACAGACCTTCGCCGGGTGGTAGAGGAGTCTACCACCCGACGAATCTAGGCAGCGCCATCGGCCCTTGAGGAGGCCGATGGCGCGCTCAACGACATTGCGTGTCCGGGCATGTACCTCATTGAACTGGGTCTCCTGCTCATTCTGAGGGGCTGGGAAGGGAACCAGCAGCCACTCCCTCAGGTAGTAGCCACTGTTGCCTGTGGGTGACAGAATCATCAGTCTGAACTGGTTCTCATTCTTATCAGGTTTGAATATGTTTATTGGCATATGCACTCACCGACAAGCCAGCCGTCACGCGCAGCGCCTGCCTCCAGTCTAGCCCCTACCCTGCTGTGTGCCAGGATGAACGAATCATGTGTGGAGCCAGGCCACCGTGCCACTACACCTGTGATGAGCATGTCGGCGTCACATATGACTTGGGCATTTATGGAGTGCACATTTTTCCGATTCACATAGACGTATTCATTGTTGGACGGTGCCCTTATCAATATGTGGGTGCAGTCAATGGCCCCAATCACATTGGGGAGACCGGCCATTGCTGCAAATCGCCTTTTGGTGTCGGCCTGCTCCTCCACAGAGTAAGGGAACCTGATGTACCCATCATGCATCCTGAGAATGCCATCCCAGACTGCAGGCATGATGGCGCTCAGTGACGGCTGAGATATCCCAGACCTATGGGGGAAATATTTAGCAGGATTAAATCATACCCAGCAGGGGCTTCAGTCCCAAGGATGAGCAAGTTAATGTTGAGTTATCAGACACATTACACACCTGTCGGCTAGTTCCCGCTGGTATGTCCCGGTTGCCAGGAAACCCAGCGTGGTCAGTACCTGTGCCAGAACAAGTAGACTTACATCACTTCATTATGTCCAAATGTTCAGAGCACATTCTTCATTCATTTTTGGAGTGCTGCATTGGCCTCATTATTCTATATGGTATGTGGTCCGTAGGTCTACCTGTGTTGGCACGGATGTTGCGTGGGTGCGCCGGGTGCTCCGTTCCAATGCTGGACCCAGTTCAGCACATAGCTCCAAGAGCACGGCTCTTGGTAGTCTATATCGGCTTATTAGCCAGTCATCATCATGGGCCAGCAGATCGTGTTGGTCGCGGAACACCCGCTCCCTCCTAATCCTCCTCCTCCCACCATCGCCACATGCGTGTTCTACTAGCAGTAGTCCCAGTAGCGCAGGATTCATGTTGTCTTGCTTTACGCACAGGGGGACTGTCATTTATATGCCTAGCGAACAGCAAACATCTGCACATTATCACATATTAATGACAATCTAATTGGTCAATTATTGCCATTTGATGGAGTGGCTGCATTAGGTGTGTGACATATTGCGCAGAAAGGTTTGGGACAGCGCATAGGTTCAGTTTGGGGAACAAATCCATATCGGACCATTAATGAGCCGGTTAGAGGACACGATCTTGCATTGCGATATATGTTGGTACTGAATTGGGCTATTAGCCTACATGATTGTGCGTTCATAAACTCTCGCTCTTATTCTCTCCATCAAACATTGTAATTCACCGACGCACCACCTGCGTCGCCAGTTCCCCGTGTTCAAAAAGGGTGTAGAAAACCGTGTAAATCGGTACGACAACTTGAGAGGTGTCCTACAAAAGCGCGTAGAAAGGCGACTAAATATCCGCCCTTTTGGCTTGATAGATCGCGCTGTGGGGGGGGGAAATGGCGTACGCCTGAAATCGCGGAAAAGACTGTGTAAAAGAAGGCGTACCTCAATGATAAATGAGGCCCCAGGGTATTTACACACTGATTTGAGCTCATGTTTTGCCGCTTTCGGTTGAGGTTCGTATAACATATTTGTCCCGAAGCCGGTCAGGCACCTACATTTTAATTTCACCTCAGCTTTTGGCGCTTTCGGCTGAAGTCTGTATTACATGTGCAGGCCAAAGCCGCATGGCACCCACAAATGTAAAGGCCATTTTAATTTGTTTATCATCATTCGGACCTGATCTGGCAAGTCTGCTTTGCCCGTGTGTGCACTACAGTCGGATCTGGAAGCCTTCAAACGGATCTGGCCCAAAGACTCATACTATCTGGGTGTACACTTCAACAAGTAACTATACGATCTCATCTGCCCAGGATGGATGCACAGACAGCTACAACATGGCAACCACCGGTGTGAGCAACAGGAAGCACAAGCTAGCTTAGGCGTTAGCCATTGTGCAGGGCAGATACAGTGAATAACTAAAGAAATGCATCTAGGATTCATAATGGCCTTAGAAAGCCTGACACGAGCAAGCTCCCAAAGGGTAAACATTACACACGCTCTGTTGAAATTCAGCAAACAGAGGCGAACATACAATTTCCCTCAGTCCAGTGGCTATGCTTGATCACCTAAAACTACCTTCTCAGACCGTTCGCTTATAAACACAAAGTCGGCAGTAACTGGAAAAAGTTTGCAATAGTTAGCATTTGAATGCACCAAACATTTGCAAGACGTGCAAAACGTGCTAGCTTTGTGTTCGCCACAAATGTTGGCAAACATAAGCGAACGGTCTGAAAAGCTGTGCTGGTGTAAACAGAAAACTGAAAGACAACTATGTACAAATGTAATGCGATCTTACCTTGTGCTTTTCGATTAAAGGTACCCAACGAAACGTTAATCAAAAAAATCTGTTTTGTTTATTTTTGAAATTCCTCGACTATATGGTTCCATGTAGTCTAATAAACATGTTGAATCACTTGAATGTCGTTCCTACCTTTAAATTTCTTTGCAAAATGATATTTAGCTAATGTTTTGAAAACGACAAAGATGTGTGAAACGTCACTATTATGTGCTCCCATGCATTGACGCAATGACGTAGTACGCGATTTTCGGGGACCACCTTCTCAAATTTGCTCTAGAGCGCATACTAGTGGTCTTCAACTACATTAGGTACCTTTAATAAGTTATTTAGTACTGTTCTTGTGCTGTTCGCCTTCTTGTCTTTGCCATTTTCTTCGTTGTTGTCTTCGTCATCTTCTCCTTCTTGGTCTTCTTTGTCTTATTTTGTTATTCTCTTTGCTATGGTGGTCGTCTTCTTCCTTGTTGTTCTCTGTACGCTAGTGATGTGACCTGGGGGTTTAAATGCCCCGCCAGAATTCTCAGTCGCTGCGCCATTGGTCGGTCATTTGTTTGTTTGGTCATTGTAGGCCACTAGGACATGTGCAGTAGTGATGTTTCTCCACTCCCACAATTCAGTTGTTTTTACTTTTTGTATTCAAAGTCACCAGCGAGAAAAGGCCAAGGCTGTGTCCGAAATGCCTGCTACCTGCTATATAGCAGGCGAGAAGTAGCATGCTATATAGTACCTACTACTCCACAAAAACGATATAGCAGGCGAGAAAAATGTAGCATGCTACTTGAGTCAGGTGACTGGAATGCGTGGGTTACGTCGTTACGCTGAGGCGAAAAGGTGTTCAGTTACCCAGGCCTTGAACCTGTGGTTAGTTTATATTCTGGTTATATTCTGTCAAATATATCGTTTCGAAAAATTATTTCTTTATCCAGGCCTCTTAGTTTTAACAGTTTCATTATAGCGGAGCAGGTTATATTTGCTCGTATGTGGTATTTATTTTGTTCACAACTTTGCGATTGTACAGCCAGGCTCCAGAAACCGTTGCCATAGCAGAGGAGCGGCCGGAACAGAATGCTCCTGTTGGGTACAGGAACGCGGCTAATAGGGGAGTTTGTCATGGCCGTACCTGCCATCAAATCACCTTTTGTCACTTCTGTCTTCTGTCTACTTCTGTCAAATATATAGTTTCTAAAAATTATTTCTTTATCCAGGCATCTTAGTTTTAACAGTTTCGTTATAGCGGAGCAGGTTCTATTTGCTCGTATTTATTCTGTTTACAACTTCGCGATCAGCCAGGCTACAGAGCTGCACTGCTTACTGGCGTCGGCCATGACAGCTGTCCTGAAAATTTTGCTGAACAGTGACGTAACAACCGGAATAGCATGCTCTGGACTTTGCTACGTTTTTCGCCGTTTTTTTTCCAACAAGGTAGCAGGCGAGAGGTAGCAGGCGAGAGGTAGCAGGCACATTTTTGAAGTAGCATGCTACTTCTCGCCTGCTATATAGCAAGTAGCAGGCATTTCGGACACGACCACTGTTCCGATGAATGGAGGTCAATAATCGGAATGGGGAACCTACGGAAAGGCGTTCGGTTCCCACCAATGTGTCACGTCAGCTTAACGTAACGTAGGGTAATATGTCACTATCAAGTGTGAATATGTTTTCAGGCGAGAAAGATACCACCTAGATTCCCAAAATGTGGTCAGTTGATCAAAATGGGGACTGCCCGCTGTTCCGACGTGCCATTGATCCGACGTCTAGTCCGAAGCTTGTTCACCGATCGTCAGACATCCCATTGTTCCGACGGCTCAAAAGTCCGACCGACAATGGGATGTTTCGGACTGGCGAGACGTCGGACTAGTGGGATGTCGGAACAGTGGTATGACACCATCAAAATAATCTGTTTAATATATCTGATCTGACGTTTGTTTTCCTCTTCTGTAGGCTAAGTTAGTTCCTGCAGGGTATGACAAACGTCGGAACAAATGTGACCGCCGCTGGTAATTTGGTCCTCAACTAGGCATTTTCATTTTTCAGTTTTTTACAGATTATGAAAGTGCAGATTGTAAGCTTTCAAATGAGGTCTCATACATTGAAATCTGAACATATTTGAAGAAGATATGCTTATTTGAATGCTAGTACTGCCAAATCAACTTAGCTGAGAAATCCCCCTCCAAAGTTCTCCAACATTTTCACACCTCTGACTGCCAGGTAATGGGCGTGAACAATAGCCTGGTAACCGCACCCCCAGCCACTCCCCCACTGGACGATCTGTCATTATCTGTCAGAGTGGCTGTCAACTTGGGGTATTACCTGAGAGTGGCAGCCAAGTGGGGTGCTCTCTCACTGATGACCCCACACTCTTTGATTCAGTATTAATCTTGTGTTGTGAATGCAGTTAAGAACAATATAAGATGAAGTTAAAATTTAACGTTCTTTATTGTCACATACATGATATAAAGTACAAGCATAAGTAGTTAAGTGTACAAAAAAAGGCAACAGTCTAAGTGTTAAAGTGTACAGTCAGTTGTCTGTTTTATAGACAAGGTGCATAGTGTTCATTGTGATCAAGTGTACAACAAAGTAATAACAGTCCCCAGCTCAATACTCAAGGTAATAACAACAGTACTCAGCTCAGTATTCAATATTCTAACAATGCAGTCTGTGCAAGTGTGGGCAAGTCTGTGCAAGAGAACAAGCAACGCTTCAGTATACAAACAGGAAAACAGGAAAGGCTGTGGCCTTTCTCCTGCAGTGCTGTCCGTCCTGATGATCTGCAGTGAATCTACAAGCGGACAGTCTTGTTCTGAGCTGCTGTGGAGTTTGGCGGGGGACATGTGACGTCTCGTCCCTCATCAGAACAGAACTCTCTGATCTTGTCAAAGAGATATGTCTGTCTGGCCATGTCCAGTCCGGGTGGGGCTTGCACAAGAAGACCTTCTCTGGGGGGCAGGACATCAGGCTTGCGCCGGTGCCGGTGCATCACAGTGTTCTCTGGCCACAACCATGCCAGGTCTCTCAGCATCAAAACTGCAATAGAATAGAAGGAGGAAAATACATTAAACTATTGCCCACAGTACTGGCACTCCATATAGATAAAATAGTACCAGAATGTGTTGATTAAATAGACTAGCTAATGCATGATAGGATGAACGTATTCTCACCTGTTGTGCAAAATCAAAGCTGTAGTGCATAGTGATCTTCTTGCTGGCTGGTATGAAGGGAGAGCTGCAATTCCTTACAAGCTGGAGCTGGTTTTTGCTCATCCTGTAACCAAAACAAAGAAAAAGGTGTCAGACTACCATAGCTCTCATGCTCTCTCATTCTGTTTCTCTCTCTCTCCACGCTGGCTAGTTTAGGAACAAAGGGCTAGCTCAGCTAACTAGCATGTTAGCTAACGTTAGCTAGCTAGCCTTTGTTATGCTAGCTAGACTTAGTCACTTGTTTAGAAAGGAGCTTCTGCTAAACGACTAACGTTAATGTAATGTAAACAGCACAGATAGTATAAAGATCAGCTTACCCCAGAGCAGAGCAGAATGCTTGGCGGTGGTGTGAATCTGGTACCTCGTTCGCGTTCGCTTGGTAGCAACTTGCTTTGCTGATACAGTCATCTCTGTATCACAGGTCATCAAGAATAAACTCCGTGTACGAACGAGTCCTGCTCTGCTGGAGTTTTAGCTGCTCTTAAAACTCTTTCCATGTCCTGGATGCCATCCCCGTCTTCTCTTTAGCAAAAGCTGTAGCATCCATGGTTAAACTTGGAACTGACTGTAAACAGCCGGCGTGTTTGGGAAGGGTGGGGGGCGGAGAACCCGGAAGCAATAGCCAATGAAAACAAATCATGCTAATCGATCTGCCCGCCCCCAAGCCCGGCTCGAAATCAGCTAAAAACGAGCTTAGTTTGCAGACTAATTAAACATATTTCGTGACCCTAAAACTGTTGTCTGTTATAGTAAGTAGGTTCTTCACAACTTCAACTTTGGTAATACACCAAAAAACAAAAAACGAAAAAAAACGTTTTTTTATATATTTTGCCCTCTAGCGCATTTCGGGGTTTGCCGAGTTGCGGACCAAATCACCAGCCGCTGTCACAAATAGCTACACAAGTTGTAAAATGATTTACTAGCTAGCTACGTAGCTAAAGTAACTAGCATACTATATTGTTGTCTTAGCAGTTGTTAAAAGAACAGGATACAAAAAACGAACTTGTTCCTTAAATCATGTTCAGCCCTGTTTTAAGGTTCGGTTCAGATTGAAAAGTTGACAAAACTAGCACTTTTGAGAGTCTGATAATTGCTCTACTAACGTTTTGGTCATACAATGGATGTGGGTGGGCACCGTGAAAAATCATTCAAAAAACATGTTAAACCTCAATTTCAAAGACAAGAAACTCAGAGGTGTTGGTTGGTGTTCTGACATAATTCGTCATAAAGTAAGATTCTAGTTCATCTGGAAAGGTTTAATAATAATAATACAAATTAAAAAAACTGAACTATTTAGGCTTCGTTTACACATACACAGGTATTTACATATATGTATATTTCCCCCTCTCCGTTTAAAAAAATAAAAACGTGCACACGAACACGCAGAAATATGCAGCCACCAGAGAAGCACGGACACATTATCATAATAAAGCAGTTGCATTTGCAAATGCAAACAATCACCAACATACTTCGCTTTAGCGTCCATGATTATTAGAGCACGTTGGAGCAATTAACTTTTGGACACACAAAAAACGAAGTGACCCCCTCTCGTATCATTACCAAGCCCTGCGATGCCCAGAGCTGAGCAACAGGAACCCCCTGACCCAGCTGATCCTGAGACCACAAACCTGCCCTACTAACACCACCCAGGAACAACGCACCCCACCAGTAAGACCCAACCTGCCCTACTAACACCACCCAGGATCAGAGCCTCACTCAACCCAACCTGCCCTACTAACACCACCCAGGATCAGAGCACCACTCAACCCAACCTGCCCTACTAACACCACCCAGGATCAGAGCCTCACTCAACCCAACCTGCCCTACTAACACCACCCAGGATCAGAGCCTCACTCAACCCAACCTGCCCTATTAACACAACCCAGGATCAGAGCCTCACTCAACCCAACCTGCCCTACTAACACCACCCAGGATCAGAACCTCACTCAACCCAACCTGCCCTACTAACACCACCCAGGATCAGAGCCTCACTCAACCCAACCTGCCCTACTAACACAACCCAGGACCAGAGCACCACTCAACCCAACCTGCCCTACTAACACCACCCAGGATCAGAGCACCACTCAACCCAACCTGCCCTACTAACACAACCCAGGACCAGAGCCTCACTCAACCTGCCCTACTAACACCACCCAGGATCAGAGCCTCACTCAACCCAACCTGCCCTACTAACACCACCCAGGATCAGAGCCTCACTCAACCAAACCTGCCCTACTAACACCACCCAGGAACAGAGCACCACTCAACCCAACCTGCCCTATTAACACCACCCAGGATCAGAGCCTCACTCAACCTGCCCTACTAACAACACCCAGGATCAGAGCCTCACTCAACCCAACCTGCCCTACTAACACCACCCAGGATCAGAGCCTCACTCAACCCAACCTGCCCTGTTAACACAACCCAGGATCAGACACTCAACCCAACCTGCCCTACTAACACCACCCAGGATCAGACACTCAACCCAACCTGCCCTACTAACACCACCCAGGATCAGAGCCTCACTCAACCCAACCTGCCCTACTAACACCACCCAGGATCAGAGCCCCACTCAACCCAACCTGCCCTACTAACACCACCCAGGATCAGAGCCTCACTCAACCCAACCTGCCCTACTAACACCACCCAGGATCAGAGCCTCACTCAACCCAACCTGCCCTACTAACACCACCCAGGATCAGAGCCTCACTCAACCTGCCCTACTAACACAACCCAGGATCAGAGCCTCACTCAACCCAACCTGCCCTACTAACACAACCTGCCCTACTATCACCACCCAGGATCAGAGCCTCACTCAACCCAACCAGCCCTACTAACACCACCCAGGAACAACGCACCCCACCAGTAAGACCCAACCTGCCCTACTAACACAACCCAGGATCAGAGCGCCTCACCAATCGGATCCAACCAAAATTACAAAACAATCACAACAAAACTACATCACCTATTGGCAAACAAAAGCACAAAGCAAAATGCAGTGCTATCTGGCTCTAAATCGACAGTTCACCATAGCAGATTATTTGACTGAACACCAACTAAAACGAACCATGACCAAGTACAGACTGAGTGAGCACAGGCTTGCTGTTGAAAAAGGGAGGCACAGGAAAACCTGCCCCCCTGCAGAGCAGAGGCTGTGATGTCACTGGCCCCTCAGTGAGCCTGAAACAGAGCTGCACTTCCTCACCAAATGTGCAAATTAGAGAAATACATTTCAAAAAATTTGAATCTGTAAGCAAAGGCTTTCTTAACCTATTAGATGAGAAAAAACTGCCTATCCTACTAGGAGAGGATTTAAAAACAAGTCGATTAGCAGCAGTCTATGTTGCTGCCTGTCACAGACTGAGGGACAGTGAGTGACAGTCACCTGACACACATTATTGTCGTTACATCTGACAATTTTTCTCCTGTTTTTAAAAATAAAAATGTAAAAAAATAATTCATTACTGATTTATTTACTGTTTATTGCTTTTGCTGCTATATTGACAACTCTTTGTTTCGTCTTGTATTAGCCCAACTTTCCTTGCACCTAATTAATGTTGTTTTTAATGTCCAAACGCTGCTTTGGCAATATGTACAACGTTGCATCATTCCAATGAAGCCAATTGAATTGAGCTTCTTGTCTTTGAAATCTATAGTTTAACATGTTTTTGAATGATTTTTTACGGTGCCCACCCACATCCATTGTATGACCTAAACGGGTCACCATTCCGAAATACCGCCATTCCGATCATTGACTTCCATTCATTCGGAGTGGCGGACCTTTTTACTGCTCAGAAAGGTGTTGCCATTCCAAAAGGATATGAGGGCCACCATTCCGAACGTCCTCCTTTCCAAAAGTATGTTGTTCAAGTCCATTATCTCCGCGATGCCTGCACCAAATTCCAACTTCCTATCTAGCCTACCAAATTAACGGCAAGAACATGCTCTAAGACAGGGTGTCAAACTCAAATACACAGTGGGCCAAAATTTAAAACTTGAACAAAGTCGCGGGCCAACATTGAACAAATGAAAATTTTAATATGGACCCAAACAAGTTTTGCTTTAACATTGAATATGGAACAAGCAACGCTTATTACCATACAATATATAACTTAATAGTGCAGACATGCAAAATCGAATTAAAAAAAAAAAAAACACATCAATGGCATTCATTTATAAAATACAATTAAAAAAAAAAAATCGTATGCCTCTTTTCTATTTGCAGCCTTCTGATTTAAATATCAAAATAAACTTTTTTCACAGGCTATTACATTTAAAAAATAAAATAACAATAATAAATGAATCATGTCCAGGTCCTTGTCGTGGTGTTTCGTTTCATAGTGTCGTCTAATGTTGTACTCCTTAGTTATAGCCACGTTGGCTCCACAAACAAGGCAAACAGGTCTATCTTTTACATATGTAAACAGATATTCTGCCTCCCACCTGTCCAGAAAGCTTCTGTTTTCTGCCTTTCTTTTCGCCATTTTTAAGAAGGGGTAACACGGTTACAGTTGTAGTATGAGATTGCTATGACTACTGTCACAGAAGAGAGGGCGTTTCTGGGTCCTGTCTTGATTGACGCGCCAAAACAACAGCAGAGCATTATGGGATTTGTAGTATTAGCGGTGAATGCGCTGTATAATACTGGCGGGCCAGCTCTAGTAGTCATTTGGTACTGCCTCGCGGGCCAAATATAATAACACTGCGGGCCAAACTGACCCGCGGGCCAGAGTTTGACACCCATGCTCTAAGACATAGGATAATCCATTGTTTTCTAAAGTAAAACCTGGGAAGTGGTTTTATAATCTCATACAAATCCTGTGTTAAACTGAATGTTTTACCTCATTCTAATATGCTGAATTGTTATTATTACTGATACAGGCAAACTATTACTATCAATATTATTATAATTAGGCTATTATTATATGCTGAATGTTAGTTGCAGATTGCAGAATCATTAACCATCCAACTCCATGTATCACAGGTTTGCAGGTTTGCCTGTATCAGTAGCCTTATAATAATAATAATAATAATGATAACAATAGTATTATTATTATTGAGATTATTACTGATACAGGCAAACTATATAACTATCAATATTATTGTTGTTGTTATTATTATTATTACAGTTTTTTCTGATTGCTTAGGCACTATCTTTGAAACTATAGGCTATTTTTGCAAAACTCTACACACTAACCACAAAACCTTACACCAAACCAGCAAATCATATATCTCTTGCAAAAGCAAACAATTCTTGCAAAACTCTTCAAACTCTTTGAAAAACATTTGTTTTTGCATCAATACAGTACACACAAACTATCATTTGAATAAGCACACGAAGCACCAACTACGCACTGATAGTATAAATGAAAAACACTTGTGGCTTTTGCTTTTTCTGTGTAGTAAACACACATACACACACACAGGTATCCAAATGCGTACAAATAAGAAAAGTTAAATTTTAGTGTTTAGATACCTGGGCCTGTGGCTCGACAGCAGGTTTACATGGGCAGTACACATTCGCCACTTGGAAACCAAGTGCAAAAAGGTTGTCAATCTACTGCGTGCTGTGGGTGGGTGTGACTGGGGGGCAGGAATGCAGTCTGCTGGACATCTATAGGGCACTGATGAGGTCAGCTCTGGACTATGTGGGTGTGGTGTATGCAGCGGCAGCTAAGTCTACATTGCTTAAAGTGGATCGGTTGCAAAACAGGGCTCTGCGGATCTGTTTGGGAGCTATTAGATCTACCCCCAATAATGCGGTGCTCGTTGAAGGTGGAGAAATGCCACTGGAGCTCAGGCGGGAGAAACTGGCGCTGGCCTACTGGGTTAGGCTGCAAGGGTGTGGGGACGACCACACAGACGATTGCTGGGAACTCAATAGGTTCCAGGGGACTGGGTTTGGGTGGACTATTGAAGCCACAGTGAGGGACTATGGGCTCGAGGGGTTGGCGTTCACTAGGTCCACCCCAGTTAGTTGGGTGCCCCCTTGGCTCTTCCCTGAAGTGACCATGGACAGGCGCGTTCTGGAGAGAAAACATGGATGGCAGCCAGGTGAAGTGGTTATGAACACGGGCATGTATCTGCGTGCTAGTTACTACGGGTGTGTGGAGATCTACACTGACGGGTCAAAGGATGAACTGGATAGAGTGGGGGTTGGAGTGTATGTCCCGGGGTTCGAAGTGGGTCTTTCCAAGCGGCTGTCTGATATGTTGTCTGTGTACACGGCTGAAATGGTGGCGGTCATCCTTGGGTTGCAGTGGGTGGAGGAGGTCAGACCTGATAGAGTGGTGGTGTGCACAGACTCCAAATCAGTGCTGGACAGTATACAGTCCACCCAGTCCGTCAGGGAGGATCTACTTATTGAATTGTATCACAGTTTGTTTAGGCTTCACAGGGGTGGGATAGACGTGCAGTTTTGTTGGGTTCCGGCACATGAGGGGGTGACAGGGAATGAGACTGCAGACCGACTGGCGAAAGGTGCGCTGACTAAGGTCATCTCGGTGCCTGTTCCGCTCGGGAAGGGAGAGGGGAAAGCGGTGATTAGGAGGAAGGGATTTGAGTTCTGGCAGAAGAGGTGGGATGAAGACCAGAAGGGGAGGGGGTATCACAGGGTGCAGAAGTCAGTTATGGTGAAGAACTACACTGCACGGAACAGGAGGGAGGAAATCGTCATGGCTAGACTCAGGTTTGATCACACGGGACTGAACAGCACCTTGTTTGTACTGGGGAAAAGGGGGAGTGGTACATGTGGGCACTGTGAAGCTGCAGAAAACACTGAACATGTTCTGTTGCACTGTCCCAACTATGAAGTAGAGAGAGAGAGACTCCGGGATAAGGTCAGAGAAGCAGGACGGGAATGGACTTTGAGGGGTTTACTGGGCACGGAGGGGGAGGGGGTAGGAATCTGCAGGAAGGCTCTATTTACTTTCTTGGGTGACACACGGTTGTGGGGCAGACTGTAGTCTGTGAGCACTAGGATGATGACATGATGATGCACACTCTTGTACAGTAGGTGGCGGTATGCACCTTTAAGCTGTTTGCGATCCGCCATAAAACCCAAGGAAGAAGAAGAAGAAGAAGAAGTGTTTGGTATCCCTCTGAGGAAGCAGGATTACTGCGAAACGTCAGGGATTGCCTTTTTACTTTTGAAATATTTATATCTGTGGTCTTAATTTTAGCCATTTGGCTATTTTATCAGTTTTAACATTAAAGTTTTGTTTTAATTGGAGAAGCTCTGCCATTTTTAACTGTTGGATTGCTGTGAAAGCTCTCAGGCCATTGGGCCCGGGGTCCTGGAACTGTCTTTTTAACCCTGGCTGGATCCTCTAAACTTACACCTGTACACAAGCTTGTCATCCAAAGGGAACAACCTCACCACCGGATCCAGACCAGCGGAGGACAGACCAGAGCCTGCGAGCAGAGGGACCACGGGAGCACTGCAGACTACAGGACGGCGGTAAGAGCGTGTTTGGGCAGCAAGCCAACACTCCATCTTGACTTGCTGTCCAAGCTCTCCAATTGTTATTTGTTATATTTATTAAGTACCGCAGTATGAATGTTCCAAATGTACGGGCACCAAACACTGGGCCCATCTCACACACACACACATACAGACACACACGTCCACTCTTACCCACACCAAACATACACCCCACATGTTAATGCACACACACATAGTAGGCCCCAACAGTATTACAGACCCCCACACTACACCACTGGATACACACACCACCAATTAGATACACCCAGACACACACCACACAACTACATACAGCCAAGACAAGCATACACCACACACCTAGGACCACCACCATGACATATAGGAACTGTGACTTACCCATGTCTCTCTCCCTCCTCCATCCCAACCCCTCTTACCCTCACCCTACCACGGGTCCGTATCCTCGTCCCGCCCCCCACCCCATCCTAGCCCCTCTGACTACCCACCACCAAGACCCAAATCCCACCCCATCCTAGCCCCTCTGACTACCCACCACCCAGACCCAAATCCCACCCCGTCCTAGCCCCTCTGACTACCCACCACCCAGACCCAAATCCCACCCCGTCCTTCTCTACGGAGGATTTCCCACCCCTACAGAGGAGGGGGAGACTCAGCCTGCCCAATAGAGGCAGGTCCACCAACAACATCACCAACCCCACCCAGGGCGGTGCACTACCCCACCCAGCCAACCCTAACCAGGGCAGGCGTGGGCCCCCCCCACCCCGACCTCCCCCACCCCGCTTCCAGCATAACAACCCTCCCCACCAGCCCCTCCCTACTAATTACGGCCGATATTCAAGTTTTGGCGTCATATCGGCTATCGGCTTTATAAGGCCGATATTGCGTCACTACGAAAGAGCCATATAATGTTGGTGAGCAAGAAGCGTGCCGTGCACATCGCCGAGGAACGCGGAGGGTCTACTAGGCTACCAGCCTACTCGGAGACTGCATCATTTCCAACGGTAAGTTAAGTCACACAATCACCGAAAAATAATAGTTTTGTCATGTTAAATTGATTTTCATAATAGGCAGCCTCCAATAACGTGGAAGTAATGCAACTAACGTTAGCTAGCCTTAACTAGCTAGGCTATGCTAGTTGCTAGAACTTTCCCTTGGCTTGAGTCTGACTGATAGCTAGCTAACGTCACCAATTGTCTCCCATCCTTGTAGTTCAGTGCTAGCTAACTTAACATGGGTCAGTAAGTAGCCCACCGGAGGAATTACACCAGCTCGGGAGATTTTATGGAGCGGTAAAACTGACAGGTTCAGCGGGCTAGCTCAACGTCTAGACTTTCTTTCCACTTGTGGACAATGAAAGCGCATTGTAAAGAGGGGAGAAGGATCTTAAAAAAAACATTTAATTCAGTCTGATAAAGATGTAATATACATCGAATTTTAAGACTATTTGAATCAAGGCAAAACTATGCACTTCTAGACATATAGGAAAGCGGAAGCGCATTGAGAGGCATGGATGTGAGGGGAGGAAGGACGTTCGGAATTAACTGTTAAATCAATTTTACTCTTATGAAGGTGTAGGCCTAATGTACATTAATGTAACTCTGCGCCACAACAAAAACGATATGGCACCAGCGAAATCTCCCATGCTGTTCTGCCATCTCCCTCTCCGGAGAGACACTTGCTGACGCGGTCGTATCCCATTGAGTTGGATGAGCTCATTCACTTGTAGGCTATTACGCACAACTTGTTGCCTAAAACGATATGATGTCGGATGCAACTCTGCTCTTCCCGTTGTCAAATAGTTTATTAATTAGCACCCATGAATGCAAATGAAAACAAATAGGCTACATACATTCAGCTGTTAAAAAGAGGGTGCCTGTGCACAGCGTAGGCTACATCAAAGGTGCAGGTATAAAGCCAGAGCTAGTCATAAGAAAATTGTTTCATACCGCACACTTAGACAACAGTAGTCTATATTTAATTGTGCGATGCGTTTCGCATGTTGCTTCTATAGTCTCATCGAACATACGAAAGGAGAGCATGACGAAGCGAGCGAAATGCATCGCTCAATTAAACAGACAACTCTAATATACTGTTGTCTAAGTGTGCAGTAGCCTATGTTACAATTCTGTCATGAAACATTCAGCTGTGTTGAAAAGTAAAACATTGAAAATCAGTCAAAGGGACAATTCTGTAGTCTGCTCCCACTGGAGAAATAGCCTACATTGTTGTGGTTTGCTGTAGTTTCATATAGACCTTTTTCTATGGAACGTAATTATCCCGTTTCGAAATTGCCTACATATCGCTGTAATGACATCAGTAGTTCATTCTTTTGTTGCCAAAATGCGCGCGTACAATTAATTGTTTACCAACAGTAAAATGGTCTATTGTCTTTATTTTCTTTTAGGTGTCTGCAATAGGCTAAATACTAAATTAAACGGCCAGGAAAAATGTCTTGAGACGTGGTGACTTGACTGGAGTTTAATTGGATATTAACCTGTGTGTTTTTGTCTTTTTTTCTTATATATTTTTTTAGACTTTGTCATCAAGAGTGATCAGTGAGGTGTGGGCCCACTTCACTCAGCCTGCACCAGGCCTGGCAGTGTGCAAGGAATGCCAGGAAAAAATCAGCATGGGGTCTGAAACAGGCAAAACAAAAAATACTTCTAACATGTGGACCCACCTGAGGATCCATCACTCTGCTGTCTATTTGGAGGCTGAAAAAAGGAGAGACACAGCAAAAAAGCCTCCAATCCAATCGCAACTCAAACTACCAGAGGTATTTGAGAAACAAGCCAAGTGGAAGAACACAGATGGAAGGTCCAAGAAGATGGACATACTGATAACTGAGATGATGGCCACCGATAATCAACCATTTACAGTGGTCAATGATCCAGGCTTCAAACGCCTCATGGCTTTTGCAGAGCCAAGATACCTGCTGAAAAGTGATAAATACTATCGCACAGAAATTATGCCGAAAATCCACACAAAAGTATGTGAGAAAATCAAAATGCTACTACTTCCAGAAAATGCGGGCTTGTACCTTTCATTCACAACTGACTGCTGGTCAGGAGCAACGGAAAGTTTGATGAGCCTCACCTGTCACTTCATAGAGAAGAGCTGGACCCGGGGGCAGGTACTACTCAACACAAAGGCAATGTTCGGGTCCCATACTGGCCAGTACATCAGTGACATGTTCCTCTTGATGCTAGAGGAGTGGAACATCACCATAGACCGCGTCACGCTCGTCCTTAGGGACAGTGGAGCCAACATGATGAGAGGGATGCGTCTCGCTGAGATGAACGACTTCAGCTGCTCTGCCCATATTCTTCAGCTGGTGGTCCAGGATGGTCTGAACGCCCAGAGAGCTGTGCTGAATATAGTGTCAGCATTGAAGACCACCGCAACCCATTTCTCACACTCTACACTAGGCAAACGGCGTCTGGCAGCAATCCAGCAAGACATCGGCCTCCCTGTACACTCCATCCTGCAGGCAGTACCAACAAGATGGAATTCTACTCTACACATGATGACAAGGTGACATGTTTTTAATTTGTAGCACTTGAGCCTATTGTTTTAACCTGTAGCACTTTGAGATTGTCCATACAATGTACAGCACATGTAAGTGCAATACAAATGCTATTATTATTGTTATTACAAGGATGTTCGAGCAGCGGAGAGCGCTGAATGTGTATGCTGGTGAGCATGGAGGCATCCCAACGCTGACTGCTGATCAGTGGAATCTGGTGGCCAACATAATTGAAGTGCTCACACCTGTAAATGAGATCACTCTGGAGATGAGCTCTAATGAAAGCTCTGTGGCATGCATCATCCCCAGTGTACAGGTGAGGAGGTCAATTGATTCACTTCTCACCTACTTCGCTTGCTTAGTTAACCTACTTGCTTAGTTACTCTCCTCACTCACTCAGGTGCTGAAGATGTTCCTGAACGAAGAGCAGGGTCCCTCCACCTTTGGCATCAAAACTATGAGGTCAGAGATGTTGAAGAGCCTGACTCGGCGCTTTCAAAGGGTGGAGGAGGTGAAGTGTGTGGTCCTTGCCTGTATCTTAGACCCCAGATATAAAGACCATGCACTCTCCTCTGTGGATACCCTTATGAGAGCAAAGAGGTGGCTGATGGAAGAAGGTGGAGAAGACTCACAAGAGCCACCTCCTCTAGAAGGTGATTCTTCTAAGGCTAGGCTTGATCACACACTAGCACTCACTCTTGCACACATGCACACACATAGTACACAGTACACACACAGACAGACAGTTACACAAATTGAAAAACTTTATATTGTGTTTATTGCCCAGCCCGAGGTGAGTTGGAGACGGAAGTAGAGCCAGGGAGGGAGATGATGAGAGACGAGGAGAGAGAGGACGAAGAGGAAAGAGCGGACGAAGAGATCACAGCGAACCTCGATGGCAGTGACCCGAAGAGGACAAGGAGGGAAGAGTCACAGTGTCGCCTCATTGACCACATGTATGATGCCTTGCTTGGCGTCAGGTCAGCAGTGGTTAGTGTCAGGGCCAGCCTGGAAGAGCAGCTAGAGCGGTACTTACGAGAGCCAGTGATTGACCGTAAAAGTGATCCACTCGAGTGGTGGAAGATCAGCGAGGCAGAGTTGCCCCTGCTCGCCCCTCTTGCGAGGAGATATCTCTGTCCCCCACCTTCTTCCGTTCCTAGTGAGCGTGTATTTAGTGAAGTGGGGGCAATATATGAAAAAAGAAGAAACAAGCTCAGCGGTGAGCAGGCTGAGAGGCTATGCTTCTTACACCACAACCTAGTTATCTTAGATTGGGAGTATTAGGTTGATAACACCTTACTACACTGGGCATGCTTGTGTTTCATGATTAGTAGCAGCGTTCCGTCTCACTCTAAGTAGCCTGCCCTGTTCTAAATGGCAACGTTCAGCTACTGTAGCCTGTAAAACATTCAGTTGAAATGTATTTTTTTTTTAATTAGATTTTGTTGAATGAGCACGAGAGGAATTGTGGCCTATTTATTTTTAATTAATTTCTAATACAGTATATGAGAGCTGTTAAATGTGTGCCCAGGTGAAAACCAAAATAAAATATTTTATTTGCATCTCTCCTTGTCATTTTGTAAAAGAAAAAAAAAGTGAATTGGTGATATAAAATATCGGCCTTAAATATCGGCTATCGGCCACCTCAATTTGCCAATTATCGGTATCGGTATCGGCCCAAAAAAATGCATATCGGTCGATCTCTATGGCAGACTAATAGTTTCAGACTGTAGCAGTGAATCCAAAAACATATCCCAATACATAGATCACTTTCTCAATCCCCTCTCCAGCAGACACCCCAGCTACCTGAAGGACACATACGATTTCATACACAAGATCAGGCCGATGGTCGTTCCCTCCAAAGCATACATCTTCACAATAGATATAGATCGTTTATACATCAACATTAATACACAAGCCGGACTAGCAGCAATACATAAAGCATTTCAACGTCACCCAGACATACACAGACCGGATAAGGAACTATTACAACTACTGGAAATTAGCCTCACCTGCAATAACTTCACATTTGTGACAGCGGCTGGTGATTTGGTCCGCAACTCGGCAAACCCCGAAATGCGCTAGAGGGCAAAATATATAAAAAAACGTTTTTTTTCGTTTTTTGTTTTTTTGTGTATTACCAAAGTTGAAGTTGTGAAGAACCTACTTACTATAACAGACAACAGTTTTAGGGTCACGAAATACGTTTAATTAGTCTGCAAACTAAGCTCGTTTTTAGTTGATTTCGAGCCGGGCTTGGGGGCGGGCAGATCGATTAGCATGATTTGGTTTCATTGGCTGTTGCTTCCGGGTTCTCCGCCCTTCCCCAACACGCCGGTGTTTACATTCAATTATTTTACTGTCCCAAGTTTAACCATGGATGCTCCAGCGTTTGCTAAAGAGAAGACGGGGATGGCATCCAGGACATGGAAAGAGTTTTAAGAGCAGCTAAAACTCCAGCAGAGCAGGACTCGTTCGTACACGGAGTTTATTCTTGATGACCTGTGATACAGAGATGACTGTATCAGCTTGTTGCTACCAAGCGAACGACGTCCCAGATTCACACCACCGCCAAGCATTCTGCTTTGCTTTGGGGTAAGCTGATCTTTATACTATCTGTGCTGTTTACATTACATTAACGTTAGTCGTTTAGCAGAAGCTCCTTTCTAAACAAGTGACTAAGTCTAGCTAGCATAACAGGCACTAGCACTAACAAAGGCTAGCTAGCTAACGTTAGCTAACATGCTAGTTAGCTGAGCTAGCCCTTTGTTCCTAAACTAGCCAGCGTGGCAGCTAATATCGAGCTAGGTAGCTATATTATAGAGAGAAACAGAATGAGAGAGCATGAGAGCTATGGTAGTCTGACACCTTTTTCTTTGTTTTGTTTACAGGATGAGCAAAAACCAGCTCCAGCTTGTAAGGAATTGCAGCTCTCCCTTCATACCAGCCAGCAAGAAGATCACTATGCACTACAGCTTTGATTTTGCACAACAGGTGAGAATACGTTCATCCTATCATGCATTAGCTAGTCTATTTAATCAACACATTCTGGTACTATTTTATCTATATGGAGTGCCAGTACTGTGGGCAATAGTTTAATGTATTTTCCTCCTTCTATTCTATTGCAGTTTTGATGCTGAGAGACCTGGCATGGTTGTGGCCAGAGAACACTGTGATGCACCGGCACCGGCGCAAGCCTGATGTCCTGCCCCCCAGAGAAGGTCTTCTTGTGCAAGCCCCACCCGGACTGGACATGGCCAGACAGACGTATCTCTTTGACAAGATCAGAGAGTTCTGTTCTGATGAGGGACGAGACGTCACATGTCCCCCGCCAAACTCCACAGCAGCTCAGAACAAGACTGTCCGCTTGTAGATTCACTGCAGATCATCAGGACGGACAGCACTGCAGGAGAAAGGCCACAGCCTTTCCTGTTTTCCTGTTTGTATACTGAAGCGTTGCTTGTTCTCTTGCACAGACTTGCCCACACTTGCACAGACTGCATTGTTAGAATATTGAATACTGAGCTGAGTACTGTTGTTATTACCTTGAGTACTGAGCTGGGGACTGTTATTACTTTGTTGTACACTTGATCACAATGAACACTATGCACCTTGTCTATAAAACAGACAACTGACTGTACACTTTAACACTTAGACTGTTGCCTTTTTTTGTACACTTAACTACTTATGCTTGTACTTTATATCATGTATGTGACAATAAAGAACGTTAAATTTGAACTTCATCTTATATTGTTCTTAACTGCATTCACAACACTAGATTAATACTGACTCAAAGAGTGTGGGGTCATCAGTGAGAGAGCACCCCACTTGGCTGCCACTCTCAGGTAATACCCCAAGTTGACAGCCACTCTGACAGATAATGACAGATCGTCCAGTGGGGGAGTGGCTGGGGGAGGGGTTACCAGGCTATTGTTCACGCCCATTACCTGGCAGTCAGAGGTCTGAAAATGTTGGAGAACTTTGGAGGGGGATTTCTCAGCTAAGTTGATTTGGCAGTACTAGCATTCAAATAAGCATATCTTCTTCAAATATGTTCAGATTTCAATGTATGAGACCTCATTTGAAAGCTTACAATCTGCACTTTCATAATCTGTAAAAAACTGAAAAATGAAAATGCCTAGTTGAGGACCAAATTACCAGCGGCGGTCACATTTGACAATAAACAATATCTACAGGTACAGGGAACGGCCCAGACCAGAGCAGCCCGGTGGAAACTAACATTGTCCCAGATGATAACGTACCTGGGCTGCTCTGGCCCCTGGTCATTGGGAATTAGTCTATTGTGGAGGGTGTCCAGAAAAGTGATAATGTGTGCAGTGTTGTATGGGCCTAGGATTGCATGATGGTGAAGGACGCCGTTTTGACTAATAGCCGCACACATTGTTATGTTTCCACCACGTTGTCCCGGGACGTTGATGATGGCACGGTGTCCGATAATATTTCTGCCGCGGCCCCTTGTTTTTGCAAGGTTGAAACCTGCCTCGTCCACATATATTAGCTCATGATTTTCTGCATCTGCTTCTAGCTCCATGACTCTCTGAAAGAGACAAGACAAAACAATGTAGCACAGTACGAAAAGACAGGGATCAGTCAATATGATGTAGCACCTTACACTTCCAGATCCAGTACCAATGATAGGATAGTATAGCTTACCTGCACATATTCATATCTCAGTTGTTTTACACGGTCTGTGTTTCTTTCAAAAGGGACTCTGTACAGCTGCTTCATCCTAATCCTATTGCGTTCCAGTAGACGAGACAGTGCAGAGAGACTCACTCTGTTGATGTTTTGGAATATGGTGTTGTCTGCTAGCATGTGGGCCTGCAGTTCTGGGAGTCTGATGCAGTTATTTGCAATGACCATATTTACAATGTGGGTCTCCTGCTCTGGGGTGAACAGTCGATCTCTTCCACCAGATATTGGTTTTCTTGCAGTTCTGTAAAAACATTTACGTAAATGGTTTTAGTGATAGATCCTTCTCATTATGAAAGTACAGTACATATTACTGTACCAGTAAGTCTTCAGCACTTACAGTTACTTACCGGTTCTCATTTCGAAATATCCGGATAATACCTGCAACAGTATAGCGGCTCAGATTGGGTTGAACCCGTTGCCCAGCCTCCCTCATGGTCATCCCATGGTTGACAACATGGTCAACCAGTCGCTCTGATCTCATCACTTATTGTGTTCCTGACTCCCCTTCCTCTTCCCCGTCCTCTTCTTCTCCCCCATCCTACTTCACCTCTTCCTTCTCCTCGTCCTCCTCCTCCTCTTACTTCTTCACCTCCTCTTCCCCGTCCTCTTCTTCTCCCCCATCCTACTTCACCTCTTCCTTCTCATCGTCGTCCTCCTCCTCTTACTTCTTCACCTCCTTCTGCTCCTCCTCTTCCCCGTCCTCTTCTTCTCCCTCGTCCTACTTCACCTCTTCTCCTCCTCCTCCTCTTACTTCTTCACGTCCTCGTCCTCCTCTAATTCTCACCCCTCTTACTCTCTGTCCAATATTGGCCTCCATTGTTGTCCAAACCAAATGTTTACCTGTGGCCTATTCATTGTGCTCAAGCTCTGATTTGTAAGTGAACTCATTATCTAAAAGTGTTTTCACATGTGTCAATGTGGAAAGGCAATTGGCAAAATAGTGTAGCAATGTAGAGACCAATGTTAAAAGTTTTGCTAGAAGTGTGTTAATGAATTCCAAACTGAGTGTAAAGCAGTGGTTTGTGTTTAGTTTTGCAAAAAGTGTGTTATAAAATTATAAACTGAGTGTAAAGCAGAGAACGTGCATTCAGTTTGGCACACTTGGTAAATGCATTGGCTACAAGTGTTAATGGTTTCAGAAATCGTGCTTCAAGAATCACTGTTAGTGTTTAAGCATTCAGAAAAAACTGTAAAGATAATAAGGGCAATGTGTTATGGTTCGGGCCGGGTCCGCCCCGGCTCACCCCCTGCTCCCAGTCTGGACCCACATTCCAGCCCCGGACTCCTGATTCGCCCCGGACCCCTGGTCCACTCTGCTCCCTCCCGGTCCAGACCCTCGCCCCTGCCCCGGGCCCCTGGTTTGTTCTGCTCACCCCCTGCTCCCGGTCCAGACCCTCGCCCCTGCCCCGGACCCCTGGTTCTCTCTGCTCGCTCCCGGTCCAGGCCCCTGCCCCGGACCCCTGGTTCGCCCTGCTCACCCCCTGTTCCTGGCCTGGATTCCTCACCCTGAGCTCCTGTGCCCCCTGGACCCTGAGCACCTCCTCTCCCAGTGACTGCCCCTGCAATACCCCCAGAGACTTTTGTACACTTTGTCCACATTGTCACTTGGGTTTGTTCTGCCTCCTTGTGTGTTTGGTCTTGTGTTAGTCATCTTGTCTGTTGTCTTGTCTTCTATGTTGGTTTGTGTCCTCCCAGCTCTAGACACCTGTCCCCTCACTAGTCTCACATCACTCCAGTCCCTCTCCTGGCCCTCTAGTTCCCCCCTTTAGTTCCCCCCAGCCTCGTTCCCTTCCCTTGTGTCCTTGTTCCTCTGTCCTTGTGTTGGTGTCTTATTGGAATCCCTCCATGTCCTTGTCTGGGTGATTGTCTGCACCTGTGTCTCGTTATGTCTTGTTGCACACCTGTACGTTGTTCCTTGATTGTTCTCCCAGAGTATATATGCCCTCCTGTTTGCTTTTTTTTGGATATTAAAACCTATATTTTGGAACCTGCGCTGCTGGCCTGCCGTCTGCTATTCTGTCCTACCTCCACCAGCCTCAAACCCTAACACAATGTCCAAAATGCCCCCCAAAAAGCCCAGACTCTCGTGTTCCGCCCTCTCCATGCCCATGGAAGAAAATCCTCTTCGGAAGGTATTACTAGCCTACCTTTGTCCGATTGCTTCTACCGCTAAATAGCCTACTGTACGTTTCGTGCATCTAGGATTTGGCGTAGGCTACACGGACATTCTGTATCATGTGGCTGTGAGGAAAGCAAACATTCCAAACATTCTGTGGTCGGCTATGATTGATTTAGGACCACAAATATGGAACGATAACCCAGATGATCACTTCATAATGTCGGACCACATTAGACATTTTCCCCTCTGGGATATTAAGACTCTCTCATCTAATCAGCCATAGCCCCGGCCTCACCAACAAGCGCAAAAGCGCCCCGGCCCCTGCTGCCAGTCCCTGTCCCTGAAGAAGACCGTCTGGCCTTCCTCTCGGATGCGGTGCTGGAGGCCCAGACGGAGACCCTAGGGGCCCAGAGGGACATGGCAGAAGGGATTGGGGCAGTTGTGCAGCAGTTGGTGGAGGTCACCACACTACACCACCAGAGCCAACAGGACATCCTCACTGCACTTCCTTCTCTCACACATGCTGTCACAGACCTCACACAGTCAGTCACTTCCACACTCACAGACCTCACACATTCACTCACAAACGCACTCACACACCTCACACATTCACTCACAAACACAAAATAAAATGTTAACAATGTAAACCTTGTTGGTGTTTATAGCTGGTGCATGATCTCAGCGCGGGCCCTTTGGCCCCGCTGGAACCCCTCATGACGGGGAGGGGGCTGAGGAGCCGGGTCCACATTGTGGGCTGGGGGGAGGCCCGGAGGGAGGTGCACTCCGCGCCGTACTGCCACGTTGTGGAGGATGGTACATGCCCGGATGATGGTACAGACCTTCGCCGGGTGGTAGAGGAGTCTACCACCCGACGAATCTAGGCAGCGCCATCTGCTCTTGAGGAGAGTGAACTGGGTCTCCTGCTCATTCTGAGGGTCGGGGAAGGGAACCAGCAGCCACTCCCTCAGGTAGTAGCCACTGTCGCCTGTGGGTGACAGAATCATCAGTCTGAACTGGTTCTCATTCTTATCAGGTTTGAATATGTATATTGGCATATGCACCCACCGACAAGCCAGCCGTCAAGCGCAGCGCCTGCCTCCAGTCTAGCCCCTACCCTGCTGTGTGCCAGGATGAACGAGTCGTGTGGAGCCAGGCCACCGTGCCACTACACCTGTGATGAGCATGTCGGCGTCACATATGACTTGGGCATTTATGGTGTGCACATTTTTCTGATTCACATAGACCAGGCATTCCCAAACTGTGAGGTGGGCCTCCCCTGGGGGGGGCCCAAAGAAATTCAGGGGAGGCGTGAAGGGATGGTTAGAAAAAAAAGGAAAAAAGTGCTTTTTGTTTTTGAAATGTCTATGGTTTTATGAATGACATGTGATTTTAAAGGTCAGAAGATCGAAATAAATAATGGGAGAGATGTTTACTAAATTTGTGGATAGTGCAGAGCCTCCGCCCGCAGGCATGAACATGAATGTATTGTGCGAAAACGTCATAACGTTAACTAGCAACATGTGCCACCGAGCTAACTTAGCTGTGTAACGTTATGGGCTAGCTAACGCTGCCTTGCAAAATGGACAAATTAGGGGGTTGGGGGGAGCGGGTGTGTCACTCTTTTCAGAGGGGAGGCCCACATTGATGGAGTTTGGGAACCCATGACATAGACGTGTTGATGGTGCCCTTATCAATATGTGGGTGCAGTCAATGGCCCCAATCACATTGGGGAGACCGGCCATTGCTGCAAATCGCCTTTTGTTGTCGGCCTGCTCCTCCACAGAGTAAGGGAACCTGATGTACCTAGCGTGCATCCTGAGGATGCCATCCCAGACTGCAGGCATGACGGCGCTCAGTGACGGCTGAGATATCCCAGACCTATGGGGGAAATATTTAGCAGGATTAGATCATACCCAGCAGGGGCTTCGGTCCCAAGGATGAGCAAGTTAATGTTGAGTTATCAGACACATTACACACCTGTCGGCTAGTTCCCGCTGGTATGTCCCGGTTGCCAGGAAACCCAGCGTGGTCAGTACCTGTGCCAGAACAAGTAGACTTACATCACTTCATTATGTACAAATGTTCAGAGCACATTCTTCATTCATTTTTGGAGTGCTGCATTGGCCTCATTATTCTATATAGTATGTGGTCCTTAGGTCTACCTGTGTTGGCACGGATGTTGCGTGGGTGCGCCGGGTGCTCCGTTCCAATGCTGGACCAAGTTCAGCACATAGCTCCAAGAGCACGGCTCTTGGTAGTCTATATCGGCTTATTAGCCAGTCATTATCATGGGCCAGCAGATCGTGTTGGTCGCGGAACACCCGCTCCCTCCTAATCCTCCTCCTCCCACCATCGCCACATGCGTGTTCTACTAGCAGTAGTAGTAGCGCAGGATTCATGTTGTCTAGCTTTACGCACAGGGGGACTGTCATTTATATGCCTAGCGAACAGCAAACAGCTGCACATTATCACATATTAATGACAATCTAATTGGTCAATTATTGCCGTTTGATGGAGTGCCTGCATTAGGTGTGTGAGGACATATTGCGCAGAAAGGTTTGGGACAGGGCATAGGTTCAGTTTGGGGAACAAATCCATATCGGACCATTAATGAGCCGGTTAGAGGACACGATCTTGCATTGCGATATATGTTTGTGCTGAATTGGGCTATTAGCCTACATGATTGTGCGTTTATAAACTCTCGCTCTTATTCTCTCCATCAAACATTGTAATTCACCGACGCACCACCTGCGTCGCCAGTTCCCCCTGTGTTCAAAAAGGGTGTAAAAAACCGTGTAAATCGGTACGACAACTTGAGAGGTGTCCTACAAAAGCGCGTAGAAAGGCGACTAAATATCCGCCCTTTTGGTTTGATAGATCGCGCTGTGGGGGGGGGGGGGGGGGGATGGCGTACGCCTGAAATCGCGGAAAAGACTGTGTAAAAGAAGATGTACCTCAATGATAAATGAGGCCCCAGGGTATTTACACACTGATTTGAGCTCATGTTTTGCCGCTTTCGGTTGAGGTTCGTATAACATATTTGTCCCGAAGCCGGTCAGGCACCTACATTTTAATTTCACCTCAGCTTTTGGCTGAAGTCTGTATTACATGTGCAGGCCAAAGCCGCATGGCACCCACAAATGTAAAGGCCGTTTTAATTTGTTTATCATCATTCGGACCTGTCTGCTTTGCCCGTGTGTGCACTACAGCCGGATCTGGAAGCCTTCAAACGGATCCGGCCCAAAAACTCCTACTTGTTGAAGTGTACACCCAGATAGTAACTATACGATCTCATCTGCCCAGGATGGATGCACAGACAGCTACAACATGGCAACCACCGGTGTGGGCAACAGGAAGCACAAGCTAGCTTAGGCGTTAGCCATTGTGCAGGGCAGATACAGTGAATAACTAAAGAAATGTATCTAGGATTCATAATGGCCTTAGAAAGCCTGACACGAGCAAGCTCCCAAAGGGTAAACATTGCACACGCTCTGTTGAAATTCAGCAAACAGAGGCGAACATAAAATTTCCCTCAGTCCAGTGGCTATGCTTGATCACCTAAAACTACCTTCTCAGACTGTTCGCTTATAAACACAAAGTCGGCAGTAACTGAAAAAAGTTTGCAATAGTTAGCATTTGAATGCACCAAACATTTGCAAGACGTGCAAAACGTGCTAGCTTTGTGTTCGCCACAAATGTTGGCAAACATAAGCGAACGGTCTGAAAAGCTGTGCTGGTGTGAACAGAAAACTGAAAGACAACTATGTACAAATGTAATGCGATCTTACCTTGTGCTTTTCGATTAAAGGTACCCAACGAAACGTTAATCAAAAAAATCCGTTTTGTTTATTTTTGAAATTCCTCGATTATATGGTTCCATGTAGTCTAATAAACATGTTGAATCACTTGAATGTCGTTCCTACCTTTAAATTTCTTTGCAAAATGATATTTAGCTAATGTTTTGAAAACGACAAAGATGTGTGAAACGTCACTATTATGTGCTCCCATGCATTGACGCAATGACGTAGTACGTGATTTTCGGGGAACACCTTCTCAAATTTGCTCTAGAGCGCATACTAGTGGTCTTCAACTACATTGGGTACCTTTAATAAGTTATTTAGTACTGTTCTTGTGCTGTTCGCCTTCTTGTCTTTGCCATTTTCTTCGTTGTTGTCTTCGTCATCTTCTTGGTCTTCTTTGTCTTATTTCGTTATTCTCTTTGCTATGGTGGTCGTCTTCTTCCTTGTTGTTCTCTGTACGCTAGTGATGTGACCTGGGGGTTTAAATGCCCCGCCAGAATTCTCAGTCGCTGCGCCATTGGTCGGTCATTTGTTTGTTTGGTCATTGTAGGCCACTAGGACTGCGCTACGATCGGATTGTTGCTGACGAATGACGACGACAATATTCTCGGCACCAACAACGATCGTAGCGCAGAGAATGTGAGCCGGAGAATAGTCAGTCTGCGCGCTGGCCTGTGCGCATGCGTGCTGGAGCAAGTGGGGAAAGGCGTGTAAAGATCATATTACAGAGGCTAAAGACCCCGTATTTGAAAACGACAACAATGCCTCGCGTTGAGGAATCTCAACTGTCGATTCATCCAATCTGATTGATGAAAACAACCGTTTAGCGGCCGAAAATAGATTTTGAGAAACTGCATTCTCGGTGCCCCGATCACCGTCATTACATGGATATACTGGCTCGCGCTGGATTAAAAATTTCTTCTACAGGCCTCCGAACTACACCAAAGTGATCTCGGTGAGTCAAACTTCTTATAATATGTCGTAAATAAGGTCCAGGTTGTCAAAAACGAGCATTGCCCTTTAAGGTTCGGTTCAGATCGAAAAGTTGACAAAACTAGCACTTTTGAGAGTCTGATAATTGCTCTACTAACGTTTTGGTCATACAATGGATGTGGGTGGGCACCGTGAAAAATCATTCAAAAAACATGTTAAACCTCAATTTCAAAGACAAGAAACTCAGAGGTGTTGGTTGGTGTTCTGACATAATTCGTCATAAAGTAAGATTCTAGTTCATCTGGAAAGGTTTAATAATAATAATAAAAATAAAAAAACGGAACTATTTAGGCTTTGTTTACACATACACAGGTATTTACATATGTGACCGCCGCTGGTAATTTGGTCCTCAACTAGGCATTTTCATTTTTCAGTTTTTTTACAGATTATGAAAGTGCAGATTGTAAGATTTCAAATGAGGTCTCATACATTGAAATCTGAACATATTTGAAGAAGATATGCTTATTTGAATGCTAGTACTGCCAAATCAACTTAGCTGAGAAATCTCCCTCCAAAGTTCTCCAACATTTTCACACCTCTGACTGCCAGGTAATGGGCGTGAACAATGGCCTGGTAACCGCACCCCCAGCCACTCCCCCACTGGACGATCTGTCATTATCTGTCAGAGTGGCTGTCAACTTGGGGTATTAACTGAGAGTGGCTGCCAAGTGAGGTGCTCTCTCACTGATGACCCCACACTCTGAGTCAGTATTAATCTTGTGTTGTGAATGCAGTTAAGAACAATATAAGATGAAGTTCAAATTTAACGTTCTTTATTGTCACATACATGATATAAAGTACAAGCATAAGTAGTTAAGTGTACAAAAAAAGGCAACTGTCTAAGTGTTAGTGTACAGTCAGTTGTCTGTTTTATAGACAAGGTGCATAGTGTTCATTGTGATCAAGTGTACAACAAAGTAATAACAGTCCCCAGCTCAATACTCAAGGTAATAACAACAGTACTCAGCTCAGTATTCAATATTCTAACAATGCAGTCTGTGCAAGTGTGGGCAAGTCTGTGCAAGAGAACAAGCAACGCTTCAGTATACAAACAGGAAAACAGGAAAGGCTGTGGCCTTTCTCCTGCAGTGCTGTCCGTCCTGATGATCTGCAGTGAATCTACAAGCGGACAGTCTTGTTCTGAGCTGCTGTGGAGTTTGGCGGGGGACATGTGACGTCTCGTCCCTCATCAGAACAGAACTCTCTGATCTTGTCAAAGAGATACGTCTGTCTGGCCATGTCCAGTCCGGGTGGGGCTTGCACAAGAAGACCTTCTCTGGGGGGCAGGACATCAGGCTTGCGCAGCAGCTGAAACTCGACTGCCGGTGCATCACGGTGTTCTCTGGCCACAACCATGCCAGGTCTCTCAGTATCAAAACTGCAATAGAATAGAAGGAAGAAAGTACATTAAACTATTGCCCACAGTACTGGCACTCCATATAGATAAAATAGTACCAGAATGTGTTGATTAAATAGACTAGCTAATGCATGATAGGATGAACGTATTCTCACCTGTTGTGCAAAATCAAAGCTGTAGTGCATAGTGATCTTCTTGCTGGCTGGTATGGAGGGGCCAAGGGAGAGCTGCAAATCCTCACCTTTTTGCTCATCCTGTAACCAAAACAAAAAACAAAGATGTCAGACTACCATAGCTCTCATGCTCTCTCATTCTGTTTCTCTCTATAATATAGCTACCTAGCTCGATATTAGCTGCCTCGCTGGCTAGTTTAGGAACAAAGGGCTAGCTCAGCTTACTAGCATGTTAGCTAACGTTAGCTAGCTAGCCTTTGTTAGTTTGTTATGCTAGCTAGACTTAGTCACTTGTTTAGAAAGGAGCTACTGCTAAACGACTAACGTTAATGTAATGTAAACAGCATAGTATAAAGATCAGCTTACCCCAAAGCAAAGCAGAATGCTTGGCGGTGGTGTGAATCTGGTACGTCGTTCGCGTTCGCTTGGTAGCAACTTGCTTTGTTACAGTCATCTCTGTATCACAGGACATCAAGAATAAACTCCGTGTACGAACGAGTCCTGCTCTGCTGGAGTTTTAGCTGCTCTTAAAACTCTTTCCATGTCCTGGATGCCATCCCCGTCTTCTCTTTAGCAAAAGCTGTAGCATCCTTGGTAAACTTGGAACTGAATGTAAACAAAGCCGGCGTGTTGTTTGGGAAGGGTGGGGGCGGAGAACCCGGAAGCAATAGCCAATGAAAACAAATCATGCTAATCGATCTGCCCGCCCCCAAGCCCGGCTCGAAATCAGCTAAAAACGAGCTTAGTTTGCAGACTAATTAAACTTATTTCGTGAACCTAAAACTGTTGTCTGTTATAGTAAGTAGGTTCTTCACAACTTCAACTTTGGTAATACACAAAAAAACAAAACAAAAAGTTTTTTTTAGTTATTTTGCCCCCTAGCGCATTTCGGGGTTTGCCGAGTTGCGGACCAAATCACCAGCCGCTGTCACATATACGTATATTTCCCCCTCTCCGTTTAAAAAAATAAAATCGTGCACACGAACACGCAGAAATATGCAGCCACCCGCATAAATACGCCACCAGAGATGCACTTTATTATGACACATTATCATAATAAAGCAGTTGTATTTGCAAATGCAAACAATCACCAACATACTTCGCTTTAGCGTCCATGATTATTAGAGCACATTGGAGCAATTCACTTTTGGACACAAAAAACGAAGTGACCCCCTCTCGTATCATTACCAAGCCCTGCGATGCCCAGAGCTGAGCAACAGGAACCCCCTGACCCAGCTGATCCTGAGACCACAAACATGCCCAACTAACACCACCCAGGAACAACGCACCCCACCAGTAAGACCCAACCTGCCCTACTAACACCACCCAGGATCAGAGCACCACTCAACCCAACCTGCCCTACTAACACCACCCAGGATCAGAGCCTCACTCAACCCAACCTGCCCTACTAACACCACCCAGGATCAGAGCCCCACTCAACCCAACCTGCCCTACTAACACCACCCAGGATCAGAGCCCCACTCAACCCAACCTGCCCTACTAACACCACCCAGGATCAGAGCCCCACTCAACCCAACCTGCCCTACTAACACAACCCAGGACCAGAGCCTCACTCAACCCAACCTGCCCTATTAACACCACCCAGGATCAGAGCCTCACTGAACCCAACCTGCCCTACTAACACCACCCAGGATCAGAGCCTCACTCAACCCAACCTGCCCTACTAACACCACCCAGGATCAGAGCCTCACTCAACCCAACCTGCCCTACTAACACCACCCAGGATCAGAGCCTCACTCAACCCAACCTGCCCTACTAACACCACCCAGGATCAGAGCCTCACTCAACCTGCCCTACTAACACCACCCAGGATCAGAACCTCACTCAACCTGCCCTACTAACACCACCCAGGACCAGAGCCTCACTCAACCTGCCCTACTAACACCACCCAGGACCAGAGCCTCACTCAACCTGCCCTACTAACACAACCCAGGATCAGAGCCTCACTCAACCTGCCCTACTAACACCACCCAGGATCAGAGCCTCACTCAACCTGCCCTACTAACACAACCCAGGACCAGAGCCTCACTCAACCTGCCCTACTAACACCACCCAGGATCAGAGCCTCACTCAACCTGCCCTACTAACACCACCCAGGACCAGAGCCTCACTCAACCCAACCTGCCCTATTAACACCACCCAGGATCAGAACCTCACTCAACCCAACCTGCCCTATTAACACCACCCAGGATCAGAACCTCACTCAACCCAACCTGCCCTACTAGCACCACCCAGGATCAGAGCCTCACTCAACCTGCCCTACTAACACCACCCAGCATAAGAGCCTCACTCAACCCAACCTGCCCTACTAACACCACCCAGGACCAGAGCCTCACTCAACCCAACCTGCCCTACTAACACCACCCAGGATCAGAACCTCACTCAACCCAACCTGCCCTACTAACACCACCCAGGATCAGAGCCTCACTCAACCCAACCTGCCCTATTAACACCACCCAGGATCAGAGCACCACCCAACCTGCCCTATTAACACCACCCAGGATCAGAGCCTCACTCAACCTGCCCTATTAACACCACCCAGGATCAGAGCCTCACTCAACCCAACCTGCCCTACTAACACCACCCAGGATCAGAACCTCAACCCAACCCAACCTGCCCTACTAACACAACCCAGGATCAGAGCCTCACTCAACCCAACCTGCCCTATTAACACAACCCAGGACCAGAGCCTCACTCAACCCAACCTGCCCTACTAACACCACCCAGGATCAGAGCCCCTCACTCAACCCAACCTGCCCTACTAACACCACCCAGGACCAGAGCACCACTCAACCCAACCTGCCCTACTAACACCACCCAGGATCAGAACCTCACTCAACCCAACCTGCCCTACTAACACCACCCAGGATCAGAGCACCACTCAACCCAACCTGCCCTACTAACACCACCCAGGATCAGAGCCTCACTCAACCCAACCTGCCCTACTAACACAACCTGCCCTATTAACACCACCCAGGATCAGAGCGCCACTCAACCCAACCTGCCCTACTATCACAACCCAGGATCAGAGCGCCTCACCAATCGGATCCAACCAAATTACAAAACAATCACAACAAAACTACATCACCTATTGGCAAACAAAAGCACAAAGCAAAATGCAGTGCTATCTGGCTCTAAATCGACAGTTCACCTTAGCAGATTATTTGACTGAACACCAACTAAAACGAACCATGACCAAGTACAGACTGAGTGAGCACAGGCTTGCTGTTGAAAAAGGGAGGCACAGGAAAACCTGCCCCCCTGCAGAGCAGAGGCTGTGATGTCACTGGCCCCTCAGTGAGCCTGAAACAGAGCTGCACTTCCTCACCAAATGTGCAAATTAGAGAAATACATTTCAAAAAATTTGAATCTGTAAGCAAAGGCTTTCTTAACCTATTAGATGAGAAAAAAACTGCCTATCCTACTAGGAGAGGATTTAAAAACAAGTCGATTAGCAGCAGTCTATGTTGCTGCCTGTCACAGACTGAGGGACAGTGAGTGACAGTCACCTGACACACATTATTGTCGTTACATCTGACAATTTCTCCTGTTTTTAAAAATAAAAATGTAAAAAAAATAATTCATTACTGACTTATTTACTGTTTATTGCTTTTGCTGCTATATTGACAACTCTTTGTTTTGTCTTGTAGTAGCCTAACTTTCCTTGCACCTAATTAATGTTGTTTTTAATGTCCAAACGCTGCTTTGGCAATATGTACAACGTTGCATCATTCCAATAAAGCCAATTGAATTGAGCTTCTTGTCTTTGAAATCTATAGTTTAACATGTTTTTGAATGATTTTTTACGGTGCCCACCCACATCCATTGTATGACCTAAACGGGTCACCATTCCGAAATACCGCCATTCCGATCATTGACTTCCATTCATTCGGAGTGGCGGACCTTTTTACTGCTCAGAAAGGTGTTGCCATTCCAAAAGGATATGAGGGCCACCATTCCGAACGTCCTCCTTTCCAAAAGTATGTTGTTCAAGTCCATTATCTCCGCGATGCCTGCACCAAATTCCAACTTCCTATATAGCCTACCAAATTAACGGCAAGAACATGCTCTAAGACAGGGTGTCAAACTCAAATACACAGTGGGCCAAAATTTAAAACTTGAACAAAGTCGCGGGCCAACATTGAACAAGTGAAAATTTTAATATGGACCCAAACAAGTTTTGCTTTAACATTGAATATGGAACAAGCAACGCTTATTACCATACAATATATAACTTAATAGTGCAGACATGCAAAATCGAATAAAAAAAAAAAAACACATCAATGGCATTCATTTATAAAATACAATTTAAAAAAAAAATCGTATGCCTCTTTTCTATTTGCAGCCTTCTGATTTAAATATCAAAATAAACTTTTTTCACAGGCTATTAAATTTAAAAATAAAATAACAATAATAAATGAATCATGTCCAGGTCCTTGTCGTGGTGTTTCGTTTCATAGTGTCGTCTAATGTTGTACTCCTTAGTTATAGCCACGTTGGCTCCACAAACAAGGCAAACAGGTCTATCTTTTACATATGTAAACAGATATTCTGCCTCCCACCTGTCCAGAAAGCTTCTGTTTTCTGCCTTTCTTTTCGGCATTTTTAAGAAGGGGTAACACGGTTACGGTTGTAGTATGAGATTGCTATGACTACTGTCACAGAAGAGAGGGCGTTTCTGGGTCCTGTCTTGATTGACGCGCCAAAAGAACAGAGCATTATGGGATTGTAGTATTAGCGGTGAATGCGCTGTATAATACTGGCGGGCCAGCTCTAGTAGTCATTTGGTATTGCCTCGCGGGCCAAATATAATTACACTGCGGGCCAGAGTTTGACACCCATGCTCTAAAACAGGATAATCCATTGTTTTCTAAAGTAAAACCTGGGAAGTGGTTTTATAATCTCATACAAATCCTGTGTTGAACTGAATGTTTTACCTCATTCTAATATGCTGAATTGTTATTATTACTGATACAGGCAAACTATTACTATCAATATTATTATAATTAGGCTATTATTATATGCTGAATGTTAGTTGCAGATTGCAGAATCATTAACCATCCAACTCCATGTATCACAGGTTTGCAGGTTTGTCTGTATCAGTAGCCTTATAATAATAATAATAACAATATTATTATTATTGATATTATTATTACTGATACAGGCAAACTATATAACTATCAATATTAGTGTTGTTGTTATTATTATTATTATTATTATTATAGTTTTTTCTGATTGCTTAGAACCCATCTTTGAAACTATAGGCTATTTTTGCAAAACTCTACACACTAACCACAAAACCTTACACCAAACCAGCAAAACATATATCTCTTGCAAAAGCAAACAATTCTTGCAAAACTCTTCAAACTCTTTGAAAAACATTTGTTTTTGCATCAATACAGTACACACAAACTATCATTTGAATAAGCACACGAAGCACCAACTACGCACTGATAGTATAAATGAAAAACACTTGTGGCTTTTGCTTTTTCTGTGTAGTAAACACACATACACACACACAGGTATCCAAATGCGTACAAATAAGAAAAGTAAAATTTTAGTTCCTAACACTCAAACAACAAACAAAAGCGCAGTAGAAGAAAACAATAACATTTGTGTTAGAAAAAAAAAGAGCAGACAAAAATTAGGCAAAATCTCGCCTTCTTTGTGGGTCTGGCCATAAGACTTCATCTACATCACATGCGATGTTGTCTTGAGCTAGGCAGCGTGGAAAGTATCGCCTGGAGTGCCGTATCCAGCCCTGGCATGACCCCTGATCGATGTCGCCACAAGCCTCCTCCATTGCCTGTAGAAGGGGTATGCGTTGGTGGGGCTGGCGATCATACACCTTCCAACGCCATGCAGAGAAGAATTCCTCAATAGGATTCAAGAACGGAGAGCATGGGGGGAGATTGAGTGCCATGAAAAGTGGGTGACCTGTGAACCAATTAAGAACTACAAATATGGAGCCCAATACACACCCACATCCAGTAGTTTCCCGCCAAAATTCAAATAACATCATAGGGCACACCACCAATAGAAAACACTCACTTTAATAACCTGGCCAATCAGCAAGAACCACACCTGGGAGGGAGGGACCAACCGCTCGCCCCCCCTGGAACACAAAAACACCACTCAGCCCAGTGTTTGGTATCCCAGCATTGACTTCTCATTTGTGCAAATTTACATTACATTACATTACAGTCATTTAGCAGACGCTTTTATCCAAAGCGACTAACAATAATTGCATTTAACGTAGGAAGAGCCAATGTACTACTACTTGCCAGAACTCACAAGTGCATCTTCTTTCTAAAACAAACAAGTGACTAAGAGCATAATCTAGTGCTGAAGCAAAGTGCAAGAATCACAATCTAAAGTACAGTGCAATATAATATAATAAGTGCTTAGGTGGGAGGATTGTTGTAGTACTTCTTGAAGAGATGAGTTTTGAGCCTGCGACGAAAGATGGGCAGCGACTCTGCTGTCCTGACATCAGTGGGCAGCTCATTCCACCACTGCGGGGCCAGGACAGAGAAGAGCCGTGACCGTGTCGATCGACCGCAGGAGCCTCGGAGTGACGGGGCAACCAGTCGCCCTGAGGTAGCAGAGCGTAGTGGTCGGGAGGGGATGTAGGGTTTGACCATGGCCTGGAGGTAGGAGGGGGCTGTTCCTTTCATTGCCCTGTAGGTTAGCGCCAGAGTTTTAAACTGGATGCGAGCCGCTACAGGGAGCCAGTGTAGGGAACGGAGAAGGGAAGTTGTGTGGGAGAACTTGGGGTGGTTGAACACCAGGCGAGCAGCAGCTTTCTGGACAAGTTCCAGAGGTTTAATGGCTGACGCCGGTGCCCCCGCGAGGAGGGAGTTGCAGTAGTCCAGGCGGGAGATGACCAGGGCCTGGATGAGTACCTGCGCCGTTTCATTAGTGAGGAAAGGGCGAATCCTCCTGATGTTGTAGAGCATGAATCTGCAGGAACGTGTGACGGATGTGACATGTGAGGAAAATGACAGTTGGTCATCCAGGGTCACACCCAGATTCCTCGCAGTCCGAGTCGGGGTCACCACTGTGTCTTCAATGGTGATGGCCAGGTCCCGGTGCGGACAGCCCTTCCCCGGGAGGAACAACAGCTCAGTCTTGTCCAGATTGAGCTTGAGGTGATGTGTCGTCATCCACTCCGAAATGTCAGCCAAGCACCCAGCTATGCGTGTCTCCACTTCTGTATCAGAAGGGGGAAATGACAGAACCAGTTGGGTGTCATCGGCATAGCAGTGATAGGAGAAGCCATGCGAGCGAATGACAAATGGATGGAGAAGATGATAGTTCGCAGGCTGTGTCACGTGCTGGAACAGAGAGGGCTACTGAGTCACTGTCAGAGTGGATTTAGGAAAGGGCGTTCCACGCTGGATGCTCTGGTTGGAGTCTGCTCTGATGTTGAGAAGTCAATGAAAATGAAGGAGGAGATGGTGATAGTTTATTTTGACATTGAAAAGGCGTTTATTTTGACATTGAAAAGGCGTACGACTCTATGTGGAGGGATGGGCTACTTATCAAGTTGAGTCATTTGGGTATTGTGGGGAGGTTGTACAATTGGGTTATGGACTTTTTAACAGGTAGGACACTTAGAGTCAAGGTGGGTGCGGACGTCTCAGAGCTGTTCAGCATAGTGAATGGTATCCCTCAAGGGAGTGTGATCAGCCCGGTGTTGTTTAATGTGATGATTAATGATATTTTTGCGAACCTTGAGGGATGCATCAAGTCGGCTCTTTATGCAGACGATGGGGCCATTTGGATGAGGGGAAGGAATGTGCCGTACGTGTTCGGGAAGCTGAGGCAGGCAATAGAGAAGGTGGAAAGGTGGTCTTATGAGTGGGGGTTCAAACTGTCAGCGAGCAAGTCCTGCTACATGGTGTTCACTAATAAGCGCAAGCTCGAGGCTGGGGGGCTCATGCTCTATGGTCGGCTTCTGGAGTTGGTTACAGAGTTTAGATACCTGGGCCTGTGGCTCGACAGCAGGTTTACATGGGCAGTACACATTCGCCACTTGGAAACCAAGTGCAAAAAGGTTGTCAATCTACTGCGTGCTGTGGCTGGGTGTGACTGGGGGGCAGGAACGCAGTCTGCTGGACATCTATAGGGCACTGATGAGGTCAGCTCTGGACTATGGGGGTGTGGTGTATGTAGCGACAGCTAAGTCTACATTGCTTAAAGTGGATCGGTTGCAATACAGGGCTCTGCGGATCTGTTTGGGAGCTATTAGATCTACCCCCAATAATGCGGTGCTCGTTGAAGGTGGAGAAATGCCACTGGAGCTCCGGCGGGAGAAACTGGCGCTGGCCTACTGGGTTAGGCTGCAAGGGTGTGGGGACGACCACCTTGCTAAACTCACGTTGCGGGATTGCTGGGAACTCAATAGGTTCCAGGGGACTGGGGTTGGGTGGACTATTGAAGCCACAGTGAGGGACTATGGGCTCGAGGGGTTGGCGTTCACTAGGTCCACCCCAGTTAGTTGGGTGCCCCCTTGGCTCTTCCCTGAAGTGACCATGGACAGGCGCGTTCTGGAGAGAAAACATGGATGGCAGCCAGGTGAAGTGGGTATGAACACGGGCATGTATCTGCGTGCTAGTTACTACGGGTGTGTGGAGATCTACACTGACGGGTCAAAGGATGAACTGGATAGAGTGGGGGTTGGAGTGTATGTCCCGGGGTTCGAAGTGGGTCTTTCCAAGCGGCTGTCTGATATGTTGTCTGTGTACACGGCTGAAATGGTGGCGGTCATCCTTGGGTTGCAGTGGGTGGAGGAGGTCAGACCTGATGGTGGTGTGCACAGACTCCAAATCAGTGCTGGACAGTATACAGTCCACCCAGTCCACAGTCCACCCAGTCCATCAGGGAGGATCTACTTATTGAATTGTATCACAGTTTGTTTAGGCTTCACAGGGGTGGGATAGACGTGCAGTTTTGTTGGGTTCCGGCACATGAGGGGGTGACAGGGAATGAGACTGCAGACCGACTGGCGAAAGGTGCGCTGACTAAGGTCATCTCGGTGCCTGTTCCGCTCGGGAAGGGAGAGGGGAAAGCGGTGATTAGGAGGAAGGGATTTGAGTTCTGGCAGAAGAGGTGGGATGAAGACCAGAAGGGGAGGGGGTATCACAGGGTGCAGAAGTCAGTTATGGTGAAGAACTACACTGCACGGAACAGGAGGGAGGAAATCGTCATGGCTAGACTCAGGTTTGATCACACGGGACTGAACAGCACCTTGTTTGTACTGGGGAAAAGGGGGAGTGGTACATGTGGGCACTGTGAAGCTGCAGAAAACACTGAACATGTTCTGTTGCACTGTCCCAACTATGAAGTAGAGAGAGAGAGACTCCGGGATAAGGTCAGAGAAGCAGGACGGGAATGGACTTTGAGGGGTTTACTGGGCACGGAGGGGGAGGGGGTAGGAATCTGCAGGAAGGCTCTATTTACTTTCTTGGGTGACACACGGTTGTGGGGCAGACTGTAGTCTGTGAGCACTAGGATGATGACATGATGATGCACACTCTTGTACAGTAGGTGGCGGTATGCACCTTTAAGCTGTTTGCGATCCGCCATAAAACCCAAGGAAGAAGAAGAAGAAGAAGTGTTTGGTATCCCTCTGAGGAAGCAGGATTACTGCGAAACGTCAGGGATTGCCTTTTTACTTTTGAAATATTTATATCTGTGGTCTTAATTTTAGCCATTTGGCTATTTTATCAGTTTTAACATTAAAGTTTTGTTTTAATTGGAGAAGCTCTGCCATTTTTAACTGTTGGATTGCTGTGAAAGCTCTCAGGCCATTGGGCCCGGGGTCCTGGAACTGTCTTTTTAACCCTGGCTGGATCCTCTAAACTTACACCTGTACACAAGCTTGTCATCCAAAGGGAACAACCTCACCACCGGATCCAGACCAGCGGAGAACAGACCAGAGCCTGCGCGCAGAGGGACCACGGGAGCACTGCAGACTACAGGACGGCGGTAAGAGCGTGTTTGGGCAGCAAGCCAACACTCCATCTTGACTTGCTGTCCAAGCTCTCCAATTGTTATTTGTTATATTTATTAAGTACCGCAGTATGAATGTTCCAAATGTACGGGCACCAAACACTGGGCCCATGTCACACACACACACATACAGACACACACGTCCACTCTTACCCACACCAAACATACACCCCACATATGTTAATGCACACACACATAGTAGGCCCCAACAGTATTACAGACCCCCACACTACACCACTAGATACACACACCACCAAGTAGATGCACCCAGACACACACCACACAACTACATACAGCCAAGACAAGCATACACCACACACCTAGGACCACCACCATGACATATAGGAACTGTGACTTACCCATGTCTCTCTCCCTCCTCCATCCCAACCCCTCTTACCCTCACCCTACCACGGGTCCGTATCCTCGTCCCGCCCCCCACCCCATCCTAGCCCCTCTGACTACCCACCACCAAGACCCAAATCCCACCCCGTCCTAGCCCCTCTGACTACCCACCACCCAGACCCAAATCCCACCCCGTCCTAGCCCCTCTGACTACCCACCACCCAGACCCAAATCCCACCCCGTCCTAGCCCCTCTGACTACCCACCACCAAGACCCAAATCCCACCCCATCCTAGCCCCTCTGACTACCCACCACCCAGACCCAAATCCCACCCCATCCTAGCCCCTCTGACTACCCACCACCCAGACCCAAATCCCACCCCGTCCTAGCCCCTCTGACTACCCACCACCCAGACCCAAATCCCACCCCGTCCTAGCCCCTCTGACTACCCACCACCCAGACCCAAATCCCACCCCATCCTTCTCTACGGAGGATTTCCCACCCCTACAGAGGAGGGGGAGACTCAGCCTGCCCAACAGACAACAACATCACCAACCCCACCCAGGGCGGTGCACTACCCCACCCAGCCAACCCTAACCAGGGCAGGCGTGGGCCCCCCCCACCCCGACCTCCCCCACCCCGCTTCCAGCATAATAACCCTCCCCACCAGCCCCTCCCTACCCTGACCCCAAACCCTCCCCCCCCTCCTCCCCCCCAGGACCTACCTACAGTCACGTCTCCCCCTCACTCCACCCAGACTGACGTAGCCCCTCCCACCCCAGCCTTGACCCGGACCTCCCCTGCCCCTTGCACCCCACCTAGAATAAAGCCCTCCCCTCACCCGACTGACCTGACCCCTCCTATCCCGGCCTTGACTCCTCCCTCCCTCCCACGACCCACCCACAACCAAGCTCCCTCCTCACCCCAACCTGACTGACTTGACCCCTCCTATCCCAGCCTTGACCCTTACTCTCCCTTCCCCCCACACCTTACCCAACGACCCCCTGACCTCCTCCCCCCCTTCCCCCCCTCCCCCCTTTCCTCCCTTCCCAACCCAACACCTACACTGATCTCACAGACCCCCTCCCCTACTTCACAGACCCTTTCAATACATATAAACACACCCTCACAACACCCTCTCACTTCACCTTCTCTCCCCCAAACAGTAGGGCAGGAGAGAGGATCCCCCTCTACCCCTAAGTCCCACATACCACCCACACAAACGTCCACACCCAACTCACTCAACACAGGTACTTCCCCTCAGACACTAGACCTTAACATACATTTAGAAAACATTTCAACACATTCTCAATCCCCACTATCCATTCCCCCAGCTAATTTCTCCTTATCCTTCTCCCCTGATGGCTCCTCCTCCTCCTCCTCCCCCCCTCCCCCCCTCATCCCCCTCCTTACACACATCACCACCCAGCCACAGACCCACACCGTGACCCCTAGAGGCCCGGGTGGTTATAGGACGGAGGACGATGAACGCAGCAGACATATCGATCACCAACAGGTACACAGCAGACATAACGCACACACCAGTACTTAATACACCCAACATACAACACACTCATCTAACGGCACAACATACTCTTACACCTACAGGCGGCGCCGGAAGGGGGGAGAGCTCCCCCAGCAGGCAGAGCACCATCACGGCACACAACAGCATGATGACAAAGGGGCATATTAAAGGGAAACCTCCCAGTACAGCCCAGTCTGAGCCAAACAAAAACCTGCCTGGGGGACTCTCCCTGCCAACCGACGCTGCCTCAGACACACACACACTTACACCCACACATAGAAACACACACATACCCTCCACACACACACACATACAAACGCACACACACCCACAAACACACACACACACCCATACACACACATGCACACAAACACACTCACGCAAGCACACGCTACACACACACACACTCCTACCTCACTCACAACACCCACAGTACAGTGTCCCACAGGGAGCAGACCAGTTTACAACAAGGCAAGGGAATCCAGAAAAGTGCAGGACTGGTCAATCAAAGCTCATAAACCATACCTCATCATAGGAGACTCCAACCTCAATAGATTACCAACATTCTACCACAACAGACTACAGATCGATAGTTATCCGGGGGCAAAAATCTGGCATCTAGAAGGCGTACTCCCAAAAACACCCGTTGACCCCACTGTAGAGCTGCTTGTCATCTCGGTGGGCCTCAACAACAAGGATACAAATGCAGAGAAAACAACCCGGAAACAAATCACTTCCATGTACAGAAAAGCACAAGAAATCTTCCCAAACGCAACCATATACATCCCTCTCATACACTTCCCACTTCACCTCGACACACTGGACAAACAACCTCAAAATACTCAACGAGCACATCCGGACAAAACTCCCTCACCTCACATGCATTCCACGGGAGCAATTCTTCACAGAGGGTGACAACATACACTGGACGGGCATGACGGCATCTAAGATTCTCAGACACTGGTGGACACAATTGCACTCCCCCTAGCCACTAACCCCTCCACACATACATTCTAACCCACGGTGTGCACTAACCCCACCCACCCGGACCACGCCCCCTCCCCCCTCTAGGTTCACCTACTGCTGGACCAGAGGAGGGCGATAGACCCAACCCCTTTTCCCTCACAGCCTCCTGCAACATCCTCAACCTCTCTAAATCCTTCCACCCCACCCCGGCCCAAATCCAACTGCTGGAGAGGGGATTGAGCTTCATTCCACAACCCACCAGCTTTGACCAGGAGGAACTTCAAAGGGACATCCATCACTTCCATAGACGACTTAAAATAACCGACTACTTTAAATACAACACGAACGACGACCACACACCATTCATACACCCCTCCACCTGGGAGCCCGCATCCTCCCGGGTGGGGAAACCAATTAGGCAACTTGTACACAACAACATACATACACTACAGATCTATCTACCCACACCAGACCGGACTGATAACATCACACATATAGAGAGGGAAGCAATCAACCAACTTAAAAACAACCCACACATAGTCATCAAACCGGCAGATAAAGGTTCCAAAATCATCATCATGGATAAACATCAGTACTTAATAGAGGCCAACAGGCAACTCTCCAACACAACTTACTACAAACACATAGATAACAGTATACAAGAACAGACACAGACCAGACTCAGACAACTACTACACACCATATATAGTCACGGATACATCACATATAAACAACACAACTTCTTACTTGGACCAGACCAACCCAGACAGAGACTCTTCTACCTCCTCCCAAAAATACATAAAGACCCAGAAACCTGGACCATTCCCTTTGAGGTTCCTCCTGGCAGACCAATAGTTTCAGACTGTAGCAGCGAATCCAATAACATATCCCAATACATAGATCACTTTCTCAATCCCCTCTCCAGCAGACACCCCAGCTACCTGAAGGACACATACGATTTCATACACAAGATCAGGCCGATGGTCGTTCCCTCCCAAGCATACATCTTCACAAAAGATATAGATCGTTTATACACCAACATTAATACACAAGCCGGACTAGCCGCAATACATAAAGCATTTCAACGTCACCCAGACATACACAGACCGGATAAGGAACTATTACAACTACTGGAAATTAGCCTCACCTGCAATAACTTCACATTTGACAATAAACAATATCTACAGGTACAGGGAACAGCCCAGACCAGAGCAGCCCGGTGGAAACTAACATTGTCCCAGATGATAACGTACCTGGGCTGCTCTGGCCCCTGGTCATTGGGAATTAGTCTATTGTGGAGGGTGTCCAGAAAAGTGATAATGTGTGCAGTGTTGTATGGGCCTAGGATTGCATGATGGTGAAGGACGCAGTTTTGACTAATAGCCGCACACATTGTTATGTTGCCACCACGTTGTCCCGGGACGTTGATGATGGCACGGTGTCCGATGATATTTCTGCCGCGGCCCCTTGTTTTTGCAAGGTTGAAACCTGCCTCGTCCACATATATTAGCTCATGATTTTCTGCATCTGCTTCTAGCTCCATGACTCTCTGAAAGAGACAAGACAAAACAATGTAGCACAGTACGAAAAGACAGGGATCAGTCAATATGATGTAGCACCTTACACTTCCAGATCCAGTACCAATGATAGGATAGTATAGCTTACCTGCACATATTCATATCTCAGTTGTTTTACACGGTCTGTGTTTCTTTCAAAAGGGACTCTGTACAGCTGCTTCATCCTAATCCTATTGCGTTCCAGTAGACGAGACAGTGCAGAGAGACTCACTCTGTTGATCACTAAGACTAAGAAAGTGGAGCATATCACACCAGTACTAAGGTCTTTACACTGGCTTCCTGTCTGTCAAAGAATTGACTTTAAAATACTGCTGTTGGTTTATAAAGCACTGAATGGTCTAGGGCCAAAATATATTTCTGATCTGCTCATATGCTATGAACCATCCAGACCCCTCAGGTCATCTGGCACAGGTCTGCTTTCTGTCCCCAGAGTTAAAACAAAACATGGAGAAGCAGCATTCAGTTTTTATGCTCCACATATCTGGAACAAACTTCCAGAAAACTGCAGGTCTGCTGCAACTCTTGGTTCTTTTAAAACAAGCCTGAAGACTTTTCTTTTTGCCACTGCTTTCTAAGAGGAGCTATGTTTATCAGTATACTGCACTGTAACTTTTATTCCTGTATTCTATTTGTCCTGCTTTTTGTTTAAATGTCTATAATGACTTGCTTTTTGTTTTAATGCTTTTAATTTGTCCTGCCTTTTGTTTTAAATGTCTATAATGTCTTGCTTTTGTTTTAATGCTTTTAATGTCTCATGTAAAGCACCTTGAATTGCCCTGTGGCTGAAATGTGCTATATAAATAAACTTGCCTTGCCTTGCCTTGCCTTGTTGATGTTTTGGAATATGGTGTTGTCTGCTAGCATGTGGGCCTGCAGTTCTGGGAGTCTGATGCAGTTATTTGCAATGACCATATTTACAATGTGGGTCTCCTGCTCTGGGGTGAACAGTCGACCTCTTCCACCAGATATTGGTTTTCTTGCAGTTCTGTAAAAACATTTACGTAAATGGTTTTAGTGATAGATCCTTCTCATTATGAAAGTACAGTACATATAACTGTACCAGTAAGTCTACAGCACTTACAGTTACTTACCGGTTCTCATTTCGAAATATCCGGATAATACCTGCAACAGTATAGCGGCTCAGATTTGGTTGAACCCGTTGCCCAGCCTCCCTCATGGTCATCCCATGGTTGACAACATGGTCAACCAGTCGCTCTGATCTCATCACTCATTGTGTTCCTGACTCCCCTTCCTCTTCCCCGTCCTCTTCTTCTCCCCCATCCTACTTCACCTCTTCCTTCTCCTCGTCCTCCTCCTCCTCTTACTTCTTCACCTCCTCTTCCCCGTCCTCTTCTTCTCCCCCATCCTACTTCACCTCTTCCTTCTCATCGTCGTCCTCCTCCTCTTACTTCTTCACCTCCTTCTGCTCCTCCTCTTCCCCGTCCTCTTCTTCTCCCTCGTCCTACTTCACCTCTTCTCCTCCTCCTCCTCTTACTTCTTCACGTCCTCGTCCTCCTCTAATTCTCACCCCTCTTACTCTCTGTCCAATATTGGCCTCCATTGTTGTCCAAACCAAATGTTTACCTGTGGCCTATTCATTGTGCTCAAGCTCTGATTTGTAAGTGAACTCATTATCTAAAAGTGTTTCCACATGTGTCAATGTGGAAAGGCAATTGGCAAAATAGTGTAGCAATGTAGAGACCAATGTTAAAAAGTTTTGCTAGAAGTGTGTTAATGAATTCCAAACTGAGTGTAAAGCAGTGGTTTGTGTTTAGTTTTGCAAAAAGTGTGTTATAAAATTATAAACTGTAGTTTAGAGTGTAAAGCAGAGAACGTGCATTCAGTTTGGCACACTTGGTAAATGCATTGGCTACAAGTGTTAATGGTTTCAGAAATCGTGCTTCAAGAATCAATGTTTGTGTTTAAGCATTCAAAAAAAACTGTAAAGATAATAAGGGCAATGTGTTATGGTACGGGCCGGGTCCGCCCCGGCTCACCCCCTGCTCCCAGTCTGGACCCACGTTCCAGCCCCGGACTCCTGATTCGCCCCGGACCCCTGGTCCACTCTGCTCCCTCCCGGTCCAGACCCTCGCCCCTGCCCCGGGCCCCTGGTTCTCTCTGCTCGCTCCCGGTCCAGGCCCCTGCCCCGGACCCCTGGTTTGCCCTGCTCACCCCCTGTTCCTGGCCTGGATTCCTCACCCTGAGCTCCTGTGCCCCCTGGACCTTCCTGGACCCTGAGCACCTCCTCTCCCAGTGACTGCCCCTGCACTACCCCCAGAGACTTTTGTACACTTTGTCCACATTGTCACTTGGGTTTGTTCTGCCTCCTTGTGTGTTTGGTCTTGTGTTAGTCATCTTGTCTGTTGTCTTGTCTTCTATGTTGGTTTGTGTCCTCCCAGCTCTAGACACCTGTCCCCTCACTAGTCTCACATCACTCCAGTCCCTCTCCTGGCCCTCTAGTTCCCCCCTTTAGTTCCCCCCAGCCTCATTCCCTTCCCTTGTGTCCTTGTTCCTCTGTCCTTGTGTTGGTGTCTTATTGGAATCCCTCCATGTCCTTGTCTGGGTGATTGTCTGCACCTGTGTCTCGTTATGTCTTGTTGCACACCTGTACGTTGTTCCTTGATTGTTCTCCCAGAGTATATATGCCCTCCTGTTTCCTTTGTTCTCTGTCGGTTCATTGTTAATGTTAGTGTTTCCTCCTGTTTGCTTTTTTTTGGATATTAAAACCTATATTTTGGAACCTGCGCTACTGGCCTGCCGTCTGCTATTCTGTCCTACCTCCACCAGCCTCAAACCCTAACACAATGTCCAAAATGCCCCCCAAAAAGCCCAGACTCTCGTGTTCCGCCCTCTCCATGCCCAAATTGAACCATATATGGTCAAAACCATGACAGTGCTCAACATGGTTTTCCGGAAGGAACCGGCTTAAAAAGGTAGCGTGGAGCACCAGGCAAAACAATTAAAGATGGAAAGACGCGGTAAGAAGCGGAGTTGGTGAGGTCCACGCTAGGAAGAAAATCCTCTTCGGAAGGTATTACTAGCCTACCTTTGTCCGATTGCTCCTACCGCTAAATAGCCTACTGTACATTTCGTGCATCTAGGATTTGGCGTAGGCTACACGGACATACTGTATAATGTGGCTGTGAGGAAAGCAAACATTCCAAACAGTCTGTGTTAGGCTATGATTGATTTAGGACCACAAATATGGAACGATAACCCAGATGATCACTTCATAATGTCGGACCACATTAGACATTTTCCCCTCTGGGATATTAAGACTCTCTCATCTAATCAGCCATAGCCCCGGCCTCACCAACAAGCGCAAAAGCGCCCCGGCCCCTGCTGCCAGCGTCCCTGTCCCTGAAGAAGACCGTCTGGCCTTCCTCTCGGATGCGGTGCTAGAGGCCCAGACGGAGACCCTAGTGGCCCAGAGGGACATGGCAGAAGGGATTGGGGCAGTTGTGGGGCAGTTGGTGGAGGTCACCACACTACACCACCAGAGCCAACAGGACATCCTCACTGCACTTCATTCCCTCACACATGCTGTCACAGACCTCACACATCACTCACTACCACACTCACGGACCTCACAGTCACTCACTACCACACTCACAGACCTCACACAGTCACTCACAAACGCACTCACACACCTCACACAGTCACTCACTACCACACTCACGGACCTCACACAGTCACTCACTTCCACACTCACGGACCTCACACAGTCACTCACAAACGCACTCACACACCAACACAAAATAAAATGTTAACAATGTGAACCTCGTTGGTTTGTTCATAGCTGGCGCATGACCTCAGCGTGGGCCCTTTGGCCCCGCTGGAACCCCTCATGACGGGGAGGGGCCTGAGGGTCTGGGTCCACATTGTGGGGTGGGGGGAGGCCCGGAGGGAGGTGCACTCCGCGCCGTACTGCCACGTTGTGGAGGATGGTACATGCCCGGATGATCGTACAGACCTTCGCCGGGTGGTAGAGGAGTCTACCACCCGACGAATCTAGGCAGCGCCATCGGCCCTTGAGGAGGCCGATGGCGCGCTCAACGACATTGCGCTTCCGGGCATGTACCTCATTGAACTGGGTCTCCTGCTCATTCTGAGGGGCCTGGAAGGGAACCAGCAGCTACCTCAGGTAGTAGCCACTGTCGCCTGTGGGTGACAGAATCATCAGTCAGAACTGGTTCTCATTCTTATCAGGTTTGAATATGTATATTGGCATATGCACTCACCGACAAGCCAGCTGTCACGCGCAGCGCCTGCCTCCAGTCTAGCCCCTACCCTGCTGTGTGCCAGGATGAACGAATCATGTGTGGAGCCAGGCCACCGTGCCACTACACCTGTGATGAGCATGTCGGCGTCACATATGATTTGGGCATTTATGGAGTGCACATTTTTTCCGAGTCACATAGACGTATTCATTGTTGGACGGTGCCCTTATCAATATGTGGGTGCAGTCAATGGCCCCAATCACATTGGGGAGACCGGCCATTGCTGCAAATCGCCTTTTGGTGTCGGCCTGCTCCTCCACAGAGTAAGGGAACCTGATGTACCTAGCGTGCATCCTGAGGATGCCATCCCAGACTGCAGGCATGATGGCACTCAGTGACGGCTGAGATATCCCAGACCTATGGGGGAAATATTTAGCAGGATTAGATCATACCCAGCAGGGGCTTCGGTCCCAAGGATGAGCAAGTTAATGTTGAGTTATCAGACACATTACACACCTGTCGGCTAGTTCCTGCTGGTATGTCCCGGTTGCCAGGAAACACAGCGTGGTCAGTACCTGTGCCAGAACAAGTAGACTTACATCACTTCATTATGTCCAAATGTTCACAGCACATTCTTCATTCATTTTTGGAGTGCTGCCTTGGCCTCATTATTCTATATGGTATGTGGTCCGTAGGCCTACCTGTGTTGGCACGGATGTTGCGTGGCTGCGCCGGGTGCTCCGTTCCAATGCTGGACCCAGTTCAGCACATAGCTCCAAGAGCACGGCTCTTGGTAGTCTATATCGGCTTATTAGCCAGTCATCATGGGCCAGCAGATCGTGTTGGTCGCGGAACACCCGCTCCCTCCTAATCCCCCTCCTCCCACCATCGCCACGTGCGTGTTCTACTAGCAGTAGTCCCAGTAGCGCAGGATTCATGTTGTCTTGCTTTACGCACAGGGGGACTGTCATTTATATGCCTAGCGAACAGCAAACAGCTGCACATTATCACATATTAATGACAATCTAATTGGTCAATTATTGCCGTTTGATTGAGTGGCTGCATTAGGTGTGTGAGGACATATAGCGCAGAAAGGTTTGGGACAGCGCATAGGTTCAGTGTGGGGAACAAATACATATCGGACCATTAATGAGCCGGTAAGAGGACACGGTCTTGCATTGGGATACGAGTGTGCGTTTATAAACTCACTCTTCCTCTCTCCATCAAACATTGTAATTCACCGACGCACCACCGGCGTCACCAGTTCCCCGTGTTCAAAAAGGGTAAAAACCCGTCTAAATCGGTACGCCGAGTCGAGAGGTGTCGTACAAAAGCGTGTAAAAAGGTGACTAAATATCCACCCTTTTTGCTTGATAGATCGCGCTGTGGGGGGGGGGGGGGAGCGTACCTCAATGGTAAATGAGGCCCCAGAGTTTGAAAAGGGCAGGAGACAAGAATGATGTGAAGGCTAGAAGCCAATAACAATAATGGTATAATAATATCACATTATTATTATCACCATTATTATTATTACTGATGGAGGCAAACCTGTGATACATGAAAATGGTTAAATGGTTCTGCAATCTGCAACTAACATTCAGCATGTTAGAATGAGGTAAAACATTCAGTTCAACACAGGATTTGTATGAGATTATACAACCGCTTCCCATGTGAACAGATTTTACTTGAAGATTTTACTAAAAAGAATGGATGATTCCAAGTTGTTCAGCATGTTCTTGCCGTTAATTTGGTATAGGATGTTGAGATTTCGGAATGGTGACTATTGGAGCTTTTTCGGAATAGCGACCTTCAGAATATCGACCTTTCAGAGCTTTTCGGAATAGCGAACCTTCGGAATGGCGAGGTATATCTCCATTCCGACGATTTTGTTTTCTTGGTCAAATTCCAATTGTATTGTGATAAATTATAGCTAGTTAACCAAGAATTGTAACTCTTTGATATAACCTAAGTTACTTACTTTTTCCAGGTAGTTATTCAGACTGAGTCGATCCCTTTAAACATTATTTTATTCATGTTGTCTGTCCAAGGTGATTTGATAGTTTCCTGCAGCGTGCGAATTACTGGGGGGGAAGGGGCGGTCTCCCCCCCCCCCCCCCCCCCCCTCTGGTTTTGATATCCCCTCTGATCATTTATTTTTATCGCCGGTGGGGATACGTTTTTATCCCTGATTCTGGTCAGACTGAATATAGCTACAATTCCTGTGCCCGAAAATAGATGGCGCAATTTAGAAAAACTACACTAGCTATTTCAAAAATAATACAACAGCTAGTTCTAACCATACATTTGATTGTCATGGCAACTGTCAATCAAGCGCCTACTAGAACTAGCAAGAATTAGCAATGATACCGGATCAACAAAGCATTTTGTCATATTTTGCTGCGAGGATTTTGGAGGATGCCCAAAACGCCAGAGGTCAGTCACCAAAGCAGACTCTTCTGCCAGTGGTAAACATCAGTAAGTGACAGGATGAATATTTTATTATAATACAATTATTGTTGTGGGTGATAAGCAGCCAATCGTCAGCATGTATTGCTTTTGTTTTGCTATTTTCATCCTCTACATTAGGCGATAGCCAAGTCAGCGCAGCACATTGTCGCGGCTACCAATTTAGCCTCTTTTTCACGAGACCAATACCAATTTATATTTAATCTTGTGTTCCAGATTTTCTTTTCAGCCTTGCGGCCTGGCCTACCGGTGAAAGTGCGCGTGATTGTGGACCAAGATGGATCCATGCTGTAACAGTAGTAGTAGTAGAGTAGAAACTTTATTAAAGACAGCTCGGAGGTCCATATATAAAACAACACCAACAAAAGAAAACACTAACATTAACATAACACACCATTAGAAGTAAGACCAATAGAGAATAAGTAACTTGGGTTCAAACATATTTTATTCTTAAGATTCAAGATGTGTTTGGTGTAAATGCTGGAACAGGTTGTCCTTTTCCGAGGTGGGGTTGTTAGCCCCACGCCCAACCTCCAACCTGGAGGGCCAGGTGTTGCTTTTCGTCTGGCCTCTACCTGAAACCTGCCCGGCATGGCATCCTCCTCCTCCCACCATCGCCGCGTGCGTTTTCTACTAGTAGAAGGCCGAGTAGTGCAGGATTCATGTTGTCTTGCTTTACGCACAGGAGGACTGTCATTTATATGCCTAGCGAACAGCAAACAGCTGCACATGATCACATATTAATGACAATCTAATTGGTCAATTATTGCCGTTTGATGGAGTGCCTGTATTAGGTGTGTGACATATTGCGCAGAAAGGTTTGGGACAGCGCATAGGTTCAGTTTGGGGAACAAATCCATATCGGACCATGAATGAGCCGGTTAGAGGAAACGTCTAATCTTGCATTCCGATATATGTTTGTGCTGAATTGGGCTATTAGCCTACATGATTGTGCGTTCATGAACTGTCTCTCTTATTCTCTCCATCAAACATTGTAATTCACTGACGCACCACCTGCGTCGCCAGTTCCCCCTGTGTTCAAAAAGGGTGTAAAAACCCGTCTAAATCGGTACGACAACTTGAGAGGTGTCCTACAAAAGCGCGTAGAAAGGCGACTAGATTTTTGCCCTTTCGGCTTGATAGATCGCGCTGTGGGGGGGGAAAATGGCGTACGCCTGAAATCGCGGAAAAGACCGTGTAAAAGAAGGCGTACCTCAATGATAAATGAGGCCCCAGGGGCCTCATTTATCAAAGAGCGTGTAAATTCAGGTGTAAAAGAGGGCGTACGACGAAAACGCGGAAAATGCGAAATGTCGCGTACGACGAGAATATTTACACGCTTTTCGGATCTATCAAAAATGTCGTACACGCTGCTGCGCCAATTCCTCCAAGAAAAATCCGACCGTGGCGTAGAAGAGAGCGGACGCTCACGCGCCTCGTGTTCCGCCCTCTCCACGGCCAAATTCAACCATATATGGTCAAAACTATGACAGCGCACAACGTGGATACCCCGGAAGGAACCGACATAATATAGCGTGGAGCATAGGAAAGACAAATACGTTTATGGAAAAACGCGGAAAGAAGAGAAACTTTTCGGAGACGGAGGTAAATGTGCTTGTTGGTGAGGTCCACGCGAGGAAAGAAAATCATCTTCGGAAGGTAAGCTATTTGTACGAGCCTACATTTGTCTGATTGCTCCTACAGTTTAGGTAGCCTACTGTACGTTTCGTGCATCCTGTATTTGGCGTAGGCTACACGGACATGCTGTATTATGTGGCTGTGAGGAAAGCAAACATTCCACACATTCTGTGGTAGGCTATGATTGATTTAGGACCAAAAACAGGGAACGATTACACAGATGACCACTTCATAATGTTAGACCACATTAAACATTTTTCCCTCTAGGAAATTAAGACTCTCATCTAAATCACCCGGTAAATCACACTTAAGCATTTATTTGGCTGCCAACAGAAAAACATATCAATTGAATATGGCTACACAATGAAATGTTTAATGCATAATCAAGTTAACAGACAAACTCAAAGAAAATGACTGAAATTGTTTCTCCAGACTCTGACGTGGGGTGGGACTCAGAGGAGGGGGAGTCTGCAGTGGTCCTTGACCTGACGGTCGTGCCCCCGCCGGTTGCAGCCTCTACATCCAGCGCCACGACCTCCAGTGCCTCCACCTCCAGCGCACCGGCCTCCACCTCCAGTGCCATCTCCAGCGCCTCCGTCTCCACCGCCCACGCCTCCACCTCCGGCTGCCAGCGTCCCTGCCTCAAGGGTCCCTGAGGGCTGGGCTTCCTCTCAGACGCTGTGCTGGAGGCTCATGACCCTAGAGGCCCAGAGGGAAATGGCAGAAGGGATTGGGGCAGTTGTGCAGCAGTTGGTGGAGGTCACCACACTACACCACCAGAGCCAACAGGACATCCTCACTGCACTTCATTCCCTCACACATGCTGTCACAGACCTCACACTGTCACTCACTACCACACTCACGGACCTCACACAGTCACTCACTACCACACTCACGGACCTCACACTGTCACTCACTACCACACTCACGGACCTCACACATTCACTCAAAAATGCACTCACACACCTCACACAGTCACCCACCAACAGACAATAAAATGGTAGAAATGTGAACCTTACTTGTTTGTGTCTTCATAGCTGGCGCATGACCTCAGTGTGGGCCCTTTGGCCCCGCTGGTAAACCTCATGACGGGGAGGGGGCTGAGGGCTTGGGTCCTCATTTTGTGGTGGGGTCTTGACTGGTTCTCATTCTTATCAGCTTTGAATATACATATTGGCAAACATAACAGAATGATGTACAAGGAGGGGACAGATACCTAGTGAAAGTACTATTGGTTGCTAGTAAAAAGACAATAATGAGGGCTTGGTATAAGGTGGAACCCCCAACCAAGGAGCAGTGGTGGGTGTTGTGGAGGACATTTATGAGATGTATTTATGCATTGAGGATGCAGGAAGGAAAGTTTGAAGGGAGATGGGAAAAATGGATGGATTATAGAAGGAAGTGTGATGATAACACTAATATTAAAATTGTCATATTTGAGTAAGAAAAAAAAGCTGCATGGATGGAAGTACCCATAAGCTGTTATTGTAAGTTTTTATGTTTTATTGTATTGTCGTTGTATGGTTGGAAAATGCTACTAAAGATTAAAGTAAAAAAGACAAAGAATATGTATCTTGGCTATGCACACACCAACAAGCCAGCCGTCACGCGCAGCGCCTGCCTCCAGTCTAGCCCCTACCCTGCTGTGCGCCAGGATGAATGAGTCATGCGTGGAGCCAGGCCACCGTGCCACTACACTTGTGATGAGCATGTCGGCGTCACATATGATTTGGGTATTTATAGTGTGCACATTTTAGCGATTCACATAGACGTATTCATTCACTGATGGTGCCTTTATGTGGGTGCAGTCGCCATCGCCGTCACCTCTTTGGAGTTCTATCTCGGCCAGTAGGCCGAGTAGCGCCGGATTCATTTAGGCTCGCATTACGCACAGGAGGACTGTCATTTATATGCTCAGCAAACAGGTCCACATGATCACATATTAATGACAATCTAATTGGTCAATTATTGCCGTTTGATGGAGTGCCTGCATTAGGTGTGTGACATATAGCACGGAAAGGTTTGGGACAGCGCATAGGTTCAGTTTGGGGTCAAATCCATATCGGACCATTAATGAGCCGGTTAGAGGACACGTCTAATCTTGCATTGCGATATATGTTTGTGCTGAATTGGGCTATTAGCCTACATGATTGTGCGTTCAGAAACTGTCGCTCTTATTCTCTCCATCAAACATTGTAATTCACTGACGCACCACCTGCGTCGCCAGTTCCCCCTGTGTTCAAAAAGGGTGTAGAAAGCCGTGTAAATCGGTACGGCTACTTGAGAGGTGTCCTACAAAAGCGTGTAGAAAGGCGACTAAATTTTCGCCCTTTCGGCTTGATAGATCGCGCTGTGGGGGGGGAATGGCGTACGCCTGAAATCGCGGAAAAGACCGTGTAAAAGAAGGCGTACCTCAGTGATAAATGAGGCCCCTGGTCTTGTGTTGGTGTCTGGTTTGGGATCCCTACATGTCTTTTCCGGTGATTGATTACATGCACCTGTGTCTCGTTACGTGTGGTTTCTCATCTGCACCTAATTCCTTGATTGTTCTCCCCGTGTGTTCAAGCCCTCTTGATTGGTTTGTCCTGTGTGGGTCCAGTGGTCATGTGTGGGTCCAGTGATGGTGTGTGTGGGTCCAGTGATGGTGTGTGTGGGTCCAGTGATGGTGTGTGTGGGTCCAGTGGTCGTGGGTGGGTCCAGTGATGGTGTGTGTGGGTCCAGTGGTCGTGTAAGAGGCTGAGCTGCTCTGGGGGACCAGCCTCAGAGAGCAGGAGAGGCTGAGCTGCTCTGGGGGACCAGCCTCAGAGAGCAGGAGAGGCTGAGCTGCTCTGGGGGACCAGCCTCAGAGAGCAGGAGAGGCTGAGCTGCTCTGGGGGACCAGCCTCAGAGAGCAGGAGAGGCTGAGCTGCTCTGGGGGACCAGCCTCAGAGAGCAGGAGAGGCTGAGCTGCTCTGGGGACCAGCCTCAGAGAGCAGGAGAGGCTGAGGCGGAGCGTGAGGCTGCCCTATCTGGTTTGGGTGATTCGGTGGTTGTCTGTTTTGATTGGGTTGACTGCATGAGGAAAAGACAGGAGAACGTGTGCTATTCGCTTACGTAGCTAACGTTGCTACTTGAGCACGTGCTATTCGCTTACGTAGCTAACGTTGCTACTTGAGCACGTGTGCTATTCGCGTCTGTAGCTAACGTCGCTACGTGAGCACTTGTGCTATTCCCTAAAGTAGCTGAGTAAACACGTCGTCGCCGTCAGTCAACGTGGCTATTAGGACTCTGGTCACCATAGGTTGGTAACCTGCTAGTTATCTTCTTGGCTACCATACAGCTAATGTTATCGTTTCTGCTTTGGCTCATTTAAGATTGTAGCTATCTATCGTCTAGTGCTAGCCAGTCATCCAGTCATTGATATGATAATAATTTAGATTAGGCTATTTACATTATAGCATGCTACGATCATCTAACCTAGTTAATCCATGTGATAATTCCTTTCCTATTGTTCTTATTGTGTGTCACTGACGAAATAAGTCATCTTATTTTATTGTTGCCACCGTCAATTTACTTTTCTTCTGTTCTCTAGCTAGCTAAGTGATACTAGCTAACTATTTCTAAGGCTTAAGCCGCATGTCCACTGTACGACTGAAAAAATCTTAGATCGGGGATCCCTTCCCACTGTACTACCGGGACGTCTCAAGACCAGACGTGTGTATTCACACTATGCGATTTGTATTCACACTATATGATTTCTGTCAGCCCCGATTACGCCTGACATGCCAGATATTTTGTCGGGAGGTCGTCATAGAACATCGTAGCAATGAATCGCAGATCGTACACCTTCTCACACTCGACTTGCGAGTCCCGATTTTGCATACGATGAGCTACGATTGTCTGTGACAACCCACGACCACCTTACGACCTCAGAATCGTGGGTTTTATCACAGTGTATGCTATTAACGTTACCCACAGTGTATGCTATTAACGTTACCCACAGTGTATGCTATTAACGTTACCCACAGTGTATGCTATTAACGTTACCCACAGTGTATGCTATTAACGTCAACATCTGCTTATCTGTGGTCACTGGTGTTATTTTGATTTCATATTTCGAACAGGGGGAGTAGCTTCCTTACTGGCTAATCTAGTGCATTTAGATTGCTAAAATGTTGATCTAGTTTTCACTGAACCAGATTTCTGGAATACCCCCGTTTGTATAGCTATGCCATGACATTAATATGTTGTGCTTATCTTACTCCACAACAGCTTGGGCTACCACTGAACACACATACCACAACAACACACACATACCACAACAGCACACTGCACACACATACCACAACAACACACACATACCACAACAGCACACTGCACACACATACCACAACAACACACTGCACACACATACCACAACAACACACTGCACACACATACCACAACACACTGCACACACATACCACGACAACACACTGCACACACATACCACAACAGCACACTGCACACACATACCACAACAACACACTGCACACACATACCACAACAACACACTGCACACACATACCACAACAGCACACACATACCACAACAGCACACTGCAAACACATACCACAACAACACACTGCACACACATACCACAACAACACACTGCACACACATACCACAACAGCACACACATACCACAACAACACACTGCAAACACATACCACAACAACACACTGCAAACACATACCACAACAACACACTGCACACACATACCACAACAACACACATACCACAACAACACACTGCACACACATACCACAACAGCACACACATACCACAACAGCACACTGCACACACATACCACAACAACACACTGCACACACATACCACAACAACACACTGCACACACATACCACAACAGCACACTGCACACACATACCACAACAACACACTGCACACACATACCACAACAACACACACATACCACAACAACACACTGCACACACATACCACAACAGCACACTGCACACACATACCACAACAGCACACACATACCACCACAGCACACTGCACACACATACCACAACAACACACTGCACACACATACCACAACAACACACTGCACACACATACCACAACAGCACACACATACCACAACAGCACACTGCAAACACATACCACAACAACACACTGCACACACATACCACAACAACACACTGCACACACATACCACAACAGCACACACATACCACAACAACACACTGCAAACACATACCACAACAACACACTGCAAACACATACCACAACAACACACTGCACACACATACCACAACAACACACATACCACAACAACACACTGCACACACATACCACAACAGCACACACATACCACAACAGCACACTGCACACACATACCACAACAACACACTGCACACACATACCACAACAACACACTGCACACACATACCACAACAGCACACTGCACACACATACCACAACAACACACTGCACACACATACCACAACAACACACACATACCACAACAACACACTGCACACACATACCACAACAGCACACTGCACACACATACCACAACAGCACACACATACCACCACAACACACTGCACACACATACCACACACACATACCACAACAACACACTGCACACACATTCCACAACAACACACTGCACACACATACCACAACAGCACACACATACCACAACAACACACACATACCACAACAGCACACTGCACACACATTCCACAACAACACACTGCACACACATACCACAACAACACACTGCACACACATACCACAACAGCACACTGCACACATACCACAACAACACACTGCACACACATACAACAACACACTGCACACACATACCACAACAACACACTGCACACACATACCACAACAGCACACTGCACACACATACCACAACAACACACTGCACACACATACCACAACAGCACACACATACCACAACAACACACACATACCACAACAACACACTGCACACACATACCACAACAACACACTGCACACACATACAACAACACACTGCACACACATACCACAACAACACACTGCACACACATACCACAACAACACACTGCACACACATACAACAACACACTGCACACACATACCACAACAGCACACACATTCCACAACAACACACTGCACACACATACAACAGCACACACATACCACAACAACACACACATACCACAACAGCACACTGCACACACATACCACAACAACACACTGCACACACATTCCACAACAACACACTGCACACACATTCCACAACAACACACTGCACACACATACCACAACAACACACTGCACACACATACCACAACAACACACACATTCCACAACAACACACTGCACACATATACCACAACAGCACACACATACCACAACAGCACACTGCACACACATACCACAACAGCACACACATACCACAACAGCACACACATTCCACAACAGCACACACATACCACAACAGCACACACATTCTATACATAAAACATAGCGTACTACACAGTTGCACTCCCACTCTATATACACTCACTGCACTCAATTCTGTGTATATTTTATTTTGCATTTTATTGTATATTGTATTGGATAACTTATTGCATTTTATATTTACAATGTCCAGTCTTTGCATTGTCCTGTCTTGTCCTTTGCACCCTGTCTGGTCATGTCTCCATCAGCGTTATGCACTATTGTCCAAAAGGAATTCCTATAATGTTTTAAACTACTAAGGCAATAAAACTGTATCCGATTATGAAACCACACACAGTTGCCAGTAGTTTATTCAACCTTTATTTAACAAGGCAAGCATTTCCGAACACGTTCTTATTTACAAAGGCGACCTCAAGTTCCTCAAAGTAGGATGATTATTGGCGGAACCAATGTCTGTTGGGGCCCAAATGGATCACTATTGAGCTTGTCCAGACTGATCTGTGGAGAGAAATGCAACATGAGCTTGCAAGATTAAGATGCTCTCAAAAGGCTAGCTGGGAGTGTTTGAATAGCCTTAAATCCCACCTGAATGTTCAGACAAATACGCCTGGACCATCCGCAAAGCCTCCATGTAAATGTCTATACCATAGACCTCACGGGTGCGGAATGGATCAGTGTGGGATCGCAGCAGTGTCTCGTATGTGTCTTGTAGGCCAGGGGGAGTCGCTGGAACCTCAACAGGTGCCGGTGTGTCAGGGGAAGGAGCTGGGCCGTTCCAGTCAATTCCCCAAGTTGCAAAATCCATCTAATGACACAAAAACCATTTTGGTGAAATGCAAATTCTGTAGCCACTTGGGACCTGTGTATATCTATGAAATATCCATTTTGAAAGTTGACACATCAATAATAATCATTAGATGTACGTCTAAATAGTATTCACAATCAAGATTTTACCTCATGCTATGAAGCCCTTTGAATTAAAAAAATTAAGTCTGTGTGATATAGATAAACCCTCTTATGTAAGAAAAATGCCTAGATTCATTTAACATATGTAAGCAGCAGCTGTAATGTACCGTTTCTGAATTTAACTGTACCTCATTGGGTATCTGCTCCATATTAAAAACCTGTCCTGCTACCCACAGCTGGTCAGGGGATCTGTCGCTCTCAGAAGACATCGGATGTCTGTCCCATGTTTTGCTGAACAACTGTAGATGCCAGTTAAGCCTGGCCAGCATCACGTAGTGTAAGCAGATGAGATGGACGTCCTCATCCGGGTCCAAGGCTCCAATGTCCTCCAGATGTCTGAATGCAGTGTAGTAGGTTCCAACAACCACGCACCATAAGTCACGCCACAAACGTTCTATCCTTTGATTGTGGACCGACTTCCCTGTGATGAAACTCCTTCGGGCTGAATTGGGGGGGAGGGGGGAAGGCAGTCATAATTGATACAGGATAATTCAGCAAGAAATTAGACATGACCCACGCCATGGGGTTACTTGTGGCATTGTTTGAGACAAGGATTTCTATTGATATTTGCCGTTTCACAAAATGAAAGCAGTGTCATTGTGGATCCGTGTTGCTCCAGTACTCTCCCTCCTTCAATGCTACTCGTCCACGGCTGAGAAGCAGCGGATTAACTGCAGTTTAGCACGTGAACTCACCCCAGTTTGATATTAAATTGTATTCATGACACCAATAATGTTCCATTTAAAAATGTACCTGGTCCACGTTCTGGATGTTCCAGCATGTATTTTGCCACATCAACATTCTCTCCTCTTTTGTCGCTTCGGACACATGGAGGCAGCCCATGTGTATGCACCGCTCCAAGGACGCACTCCAGAACAGTGGATGCCCTGTTATTGTTGCTGGCCCTGAGGTACATTATCTTCCGACTGAATCCATCAATCCCCCCATGTATTACGATTCTCCACCTGTGAGACAACCACAAAATGGTAAAAAATACAACTTTGAAAGTTGGTACAAGTGAGGTCTATGGTATAGACATTTACATGGAGGCGTTGTGGATGGTCCAGGTGTATTTTTCTGGACATTCAGGTGAGATTTATGCATTGTGTATGTGTGGTGATGGGTGCCTCAAAACAAACTGTGCCATGTTTAGGTTCTTAACATAAGAGGCCATGAATGTGAATCCAGTTGGAAACTTGTCATTTCAGATATTAGAATCTCACCGGATTAGTTTGTGGTTGCCATCTATGTGCCACAGGGAAAGAGGAGCCGGTACAGAGTATGGGCGTGTTGGGATAATGTGTAGCTGAAGCCCACGCATGACAGTCCCAACAGGATCCACTGCTCTTAGAGCTTCACCTATTCTATGTTGCTGAACCCTAGATTTTTTTTTTTTTCCATGCCATCAAAAAGTCCTGTGCTCAAATCTAGCCCAGGACCTTTGTTGCCTGTCAGTATCTGTCTCCCCGTATTTCTCTATACACCATGTACACAAGGCATCTTCAAACAAATGTAACAAAACACTTTTTGCCTGTAATCTGCCACTTGATTGACTATGAACTGTAACTATAAATGGTTTTCCTGAGAAGAAAATGATTCACTCACCTGTGCCCAATGGAAGTGAGGTACCCAGTAACAACCTTGTAACCAGTGTTGGGGCAGTTGGAGATGAAATTGGACACCTTTGCTTGAAGTTCTTCGTCACTTATGTCACTGTATGTTTGCCGCACAGAGAGGCCATACTCTGTCATTCTTCGGCGTATAGTGCGGACGCTGACGGAGTAAATCTGTGCGATTTCTCAAACTTTGAAGTGCTGCTCCAAAAGGTATTGCAGTTGTTCTTGCGTGATGAACTGAAAAGATTGACCTGTTTGAACAGTCACATTTTGAATATCCAGTTCTTCCAAGGCTGTGTGCAGTTTGGAGAATATTTTGTCTTCATGCTGGAGTGTTCCACTGCTTGCAAATCTTGACAGAATGTGGATGATGTTCTCGAGGCGATAGTGAAAATGTTCAACATCTGCCCCTGGATCGGTTGATGACTGCTGCAAATGTCCACTCAATCTTCTCAAAAGTTCTGATATTTCGTCCAATATCTCTGCAGGGACTGGCATCTGTTGGCTTAAAAAAAAGAAAAAAAGAAATTAAAGTAGCCCAATGTTAGTGTTTTCTTTTGTCTAACAAGGACCTGTTTAACTAAAAGAGTGAAACAATGCAGAGACTCTCTCAACTCTCTCTCTCTCTGCCTGATTGTTTCCTGCATCCCAGATGTCCTTTCAAAAAGTATACCGCCCTAAGTTATATGTAAGCCTATATATTTATTGAGATAGCCCTGTTTGGCTCTAGCACACGCAACCTGAGACATTTGTTACTTGTACAACTAAAGAGCACAAGTTTTAGGGCTGCAGATCCAGAAGTGAATTTCAGCTACGTTCACTGTTACGTTTCAGAAAGTTTGAAGGCTAGATAGTTTTAAACCTTGAACCAACCCAACTGGCTAGTTGATGAATTGTGACCTGCGATTGGTCGATCAGAACGGAACATTCTCGGAATCAGCAGCCCCCCCCCCCCCCCCCCCCGTCTCTAATAACAACACTTGAGCACATAGTATCTTGTCTACACACTACAAACTTACTCTGTCCTACTGTACACCCGATCACTTCAACCAAAACCTGACAACACTTGAACCATAGAAAACTGCCTAAATGATAGACATTTTTTGTCTTTATGGGCAAGAGTCAATTGTTATTGTCCATGTACAACTGTATAATTGTTATTTCACTGCACTGCCTATATCATGGACAAGACATCCATGATCGGATGGAATAAATAGAAGAGGATGATAATGATGAACAGATATTAAATAGGCAGTTTTAAATGTCTAGCAGAGTGCCTAGGACTGGAATGAGGAACTGATTAGACTGTGGCTGCGTTAAAGGATAGGTTCACTGGATAACACTAAACCCCATTTCTACAATCCCTAGCATGTGTCTGAGCCATGTTAGCCATGGATAACCTACTTTATGATTAGGCTATGGGTTATGATTAGGCTATGGGTTATGATTAGGCTATGGGTTATGATTAGGCTATGGGTTATGATTAGGCTATGGGTTAAAGTTATGGATACTATAGTTAGTTGGTAAGTTTTTAAGCGCCATTTCCCATAACAAGATTCAGCGCCATGACAATAGTGGGCCGGTCTATTCACGCAGCCGCAGTAAGATCAGCCTAGACCAGGGGTCAGATGAGCCTAGACCAGGGGTCAGATGAGCCTAGACCAGGGGTCAGATGAGCCTAGACCAGGGGTCAGATGAGCCTAGACCAGGGGTCAGATCAGCCTAGACCAGGGGTCAGATCAGCCTAGACCAGGGGTCAGATCAGCCTAGACCAGGGGTCAGATGAGCCTAGACCAGGGGTCAGATCAGCCTAGACCAGGGGTCAGCAACCTTTACCATCAAGAGAGCCATTTTTGGCCCAAAAATGAATACAAAATCTGACTGGAGCCACAAAACATGATCTTAATGAAGGTAATGCTTCCCCTTAGATGTATTTTCAGGCATGGTGGTACATAGGGATGTGCACGGTTAACCGAGTACTCGAGTACCCGAGTAGGCAATCTGCTAGTCGGAAAATAAACACTACTCGGTTAATCTAAAGGCTTTACAATATGGCATGTTTGGCCGTGAAAGCGCGCATTTCTGAGCGCCTGTGCCATTGTTACCAAAGAGGATAGAGCGTTGGCGGCTGCCTGGAGAAAAGCGCTGTATACGGAGTCTTTTTTCAAGCGCTACGGCTTTTTGAAAACATTGCCGTCTCAACTTTTCAGAAAGGTGCTGCCAACGTCACTGCGGCTCTTTCAGGCAACCAATGATCAGATATTAGATAGGGCATGACTCATCAGATATTAGATAGGGCATGACTCGTCAGCTGTCTGGGGATCCCGGGGGAACCCCTGCCTGGCTATTAAACGGAATATCTGAAAGTGCACCGATCGTAAAAATAATAAATGCAGCCAGCTGTCAGGGGTAGTGATGACTGATTACTAGTTGACTACTGTCTACCCAGCTAACTGGTTACGTTTTAAAAGCTATATTTATTTACTTGGACACAGTTCTTGGGTGCAAAGTTAAGTGGTCACGAAAACTAGCAATAATTAGCCCATGGGCTTGCTAATGCTAGCTGTCCATGTTTTCCATACTGTTAAGCATTTTCGGATCAAACTACACCGTGGTTTTGCATAGTGTTAAAGCATTTTATGGATCAAGCCTCGGACTTTCACAGCGTAGGTAGCCTATGAGAGAACTAGTGAGTATATATGCCACTTCATTTGTTTTGTTTTGACAATTAAACGCTGGTACCGGGTCTCTGATTTTGCCGGGTCTCTGATGTTGTTTATCTGCATACTGTGCATAGAAGGCAGTGGTGTGAGCGGACTTTGTACTCTGGCTCCACGCAGCACTCCCATCATTTAGCGGTAGTCTAATCATGTTGGTAATGAGCCCTGAGGTGGTGCTGAAAAAGACAGCGAGTACCAGCACAGGTCCATGCGCGTATAGCCTACTCCTATAGTTTTCCAGCCTGCCATAAATAAATATTGAATGAATGAATGGCCTATTTTTCAATAAATCTATTTAGTTTTGCATGGACATTTCTCTGATGAAGGCTTGACGCGGAAACATCCATTATTGTCCAATAAATTGGTAATAGGCAGTGAGTGCCGCGGTGCTTTTTAACGCTAAAAATGCATTCACTTGTTATCCGGCATTGGCAGTAAAGGCTTGGTTTAATACTTAATTTTGATTAGTAAATTAGAGGTCTGGTTGCATATTGTAGGCTTAGAGTTTTCAGTGTAGCCTAACGATAATAGGCTATGAGCTGGGCAGTGCATCCACATTAAAAGGCTGTGTTTTTAGATTCCGATAGCTTCATGAAAACCTGTGGGTTATTCAATCTGATAATAAGTAATGCATCCAACCACACATCGGCTTTTAAATATGTGACAGCGGCTGGTGATTTGGTCCGCAACTCGGCAAACCCCGAAATGCGCTAGAGGGCAAAATAGCTAAAAAAACGTTTTTTTTCGTTTTTTGTTTTTTTGCGTATTACCAAAGTTGAAGTTGTGAAGAACCTACTTACTATAACAGACAACAGTTTTAGGTTCACGAAATACGTTTAATTAGTCTGCAAACTAAGCTCGTTTTTAGCTGATTTCGAGCCGGGTTTGGGGGCGGGCAGATCGATTAGCATGATTTGTTTTCATTGGCTATTGCTTCCGGGTTCTCCGCCCCCACCCTGCCCATAAGAACTGCACGCCGTGTTTGTTTACATTTCAGTTCCACGTTTAACCATGGATGCTACAGCTTTTGCGAAAGCTCTGAACAAAGATCTGCTCAACGCCGCTCGACGATTCGACAATGGAGAACTTATGGATTCGTACCTAAAGGACTACATGGATGTTGACGATGGTACAAACTCGGAATGTGGTAGTGAAGAAGAGGACAATGCTTCAAGTAAGCTATCTTTATACTATCTGTGCTGTTTACATTAACGTTAGTCGTTTAGCAGTAGCTCATTTCTAAACAAGTGACTGAGTCTAGCTAGCATAACAAATCTAGCACTAACTAACAAAGGCTAGCTAGCTAACGTTAGCTAACATGCTAGTTAGCTGAGCTAGCCCTGTGTTCCTAAACTACCCAGCGAGGCAGCTAATATCTAGCTAGCTAACGTTAGCTAACATGCTAGTTAGCTGAGCTAGCCCTGTGTTCCTAAACTACCCAGCGAGGCAGCTAATATCTAGCTAGCTAACGTTAGCTAACATGCTAGTTAGCTGAGCTAGCCCTGTGTTCCTAAACTAGCCAGCGAGGCAGCTAATATCTAGCTAGCTAGGTAGCTATTACAGAGAGAAACAGAATGAGAGAGCATGAGAGGTATGTTAGTCTGACACCTTGTTTTTTGTTTTGGTTACAGCATGAGCAAGAACAAGCTCCAGGCCATAGCCCAAGACTACCAGGAGAATGGTGGACAAGTGCAGACCCCCATGCGCTTGGACATGCAAATGCTACAACTGGCAAGAGCATCTGAAACCCTACTTCCGGGCACTCCCACAGATTTCGAGTTACCAGCACTTCAGGTAATTATCATGCATTAGCTAGTCTATTTAATCAACACTTTCTGGTACTATTTTATGTATATGGAGTGCCAGTACTGTGGGCAATAGTTTAATGTACTTTCTTCCTTCTATTCTATTGCAGTTTTGATGCTGAGAGACCTGGCATGGTTGTGGCCAGAGAACACCGTGATGCACCAGCAGTTGAGTTTCAGCTGCTGCGCAAGCCTGATGTCCTGCCCCCCAGAGAAGGTCTTCCTGTGCAAGCCCCACCCGGACTGGACATGGCCAGACAGACATATCTCTTTAACAAGATCAGAGAGTTCTGTTCTGATGAGGGACGAGACGTCACATGTCCCCCGCCAAACTCCACAGCAGCTCAGAACAAGACTGTCCGCTTGTAGATTCACTGCAGATCATCGCCTTTTCCTGTTTGTATACTGAAGCATTGCGTGTTCTCTTGCACAGACTTGCGCACACTTGCACAGACTGCATTGTTCGAATATTGAATACTGAGCCGAGTACTGTTATTACCTTGAGTATTGAGCTGGGGACTGTTATTACTTTGTTGTACACTTGATCACAATGAACACTATGCACCTTGTTATTACTTTGCTGTGCACTTGATCACAATGAACACTATGCACCTTGTTATTACTTTGTTGTGCACTTGATCACATTGAACACTATGCACCTTATTACTTTGTTGTGCACTTGATCACAATGAACACTATGCACCTTGTCTATACAACTGACTGTACACTTTAACACTTAGACTGTTGCCTTTTTTTGTACACTTTACTACTTATGCTTGTAATGTATATCATGTATTTGACAATAAAGAACGTTAAATTTGAACTTCATCTTATATTGTTCTTAACTGCATTCACAACACAAGATTAATACTGACTCAAAGAGTGTGGGGTAATCAGTGAGAGAGCACCCCACTCTCAGGTAATACCCCAAGTTGACAGCCACTCTGACAGATAATGACAGATCGTCCAGTGGGGGAGTGGCTGGGGGAGGGGTTACCAGGCTATTGTTCACGCCCATTACCTGGCAGTCAGAGGTCTGAAAATGTTGGAGAACTTTGGAGGGGGATTTCTCAGCTAAGTTGATTTGGCAGTACTAGCATTCAAATAAGCATATCTTCTTCAAATATGTTCAGATTTCAATGTATGAGACCTCATTTGAAAGCTTACAATCTGCACTTTCATAATCTGTAAAAAACTGAAAAATGAAAATGCCTAGTTGAGGACCAAATCACCAGCGGCGGTCACATATGTTTATTTGCAAGGGCATGGACGAGACATGAAAGCACCGCTACGGTAATAACGGCGGGAAAAAACGTATTCCCCTCCGAGGGGGCCGGGGTTAAATGCGCTTTTTTTTTAGTAATCTTATTTTTGAGTAGTCCTAATCGGTTTACTCGAGTAGGATCAGGTAAGGTTACTCGGTTTTAAAATTAGTCGAAATTCCCATCCCTAGTGGTACATGCACCCAGGGGGAACACGGGGGCAGGGATGTGTGTGGGTCCAAGGGGGGACATTTTGAGCACCAAACACTATTTCCTGCATTCTGGTGAATTTCTATGCAGTCTGCTGCTATCTAACCTGACGCGCCAGATAGTTTGCTTCGCATAATCATCTGGGAAATCTCTTTTGGTATTGCTTGGAAAAGGGCAGACACTTTCAAAATTACTTGGCAGGTGATTGGATGAACCATCTGTGTATCAACATCTATCACGCGCTTACTTCAACCGCTCCTCACTGTCGTCACACTTAAACCCACCCTGCCTGTTTGTATTTCAAATTCCTCACAACCAACGCTGATTGACGAGATCGTTTTCTGATCTGGCACAAACAGATCTTTATGGAGAGTATCCAGACTGATTTGCGAACGAAAGAATGTGAGCTCACAAAATCAGGATGGTCTCACGAGGCTAGCTGCTATCTAGTTAGCTAACTTGAATGCCAACATGATGGATTATTTAAGTAATAAATAAATGTATTTAATAGTAATATATTTATTTAGTTATTCAATTCCATATGTTAGTCAAAGCCAGTGAGCCACTGTAGAGGGGCTAAAGAGCCGCAGGTTTCAGACCCCTGGCCTAGACTGCTTAATAATTAGACACTTATTTTAGCATCTTAAGCAATCCTTCTCCCTAGGGTACAACAACAAAGTTTCTCGAATTATATGACATGAAAAGCAATGCTATTTAACGTTATGATGATACAAGCTTTGGCTGTAGGCCTATAGGCTACCTTGTACCATGCAATAGAAAATAAGCAATGCAAAGAAGGAGATTAGTCTAGGTTACTTACTTTTCACTTGGAGCTGACTTGATGCGTCTCCGCTTTCGATCCACGTGTAGGATTGCCTTCTCGAAGATCTAGGGAGAGGGAGAGAGCGTGAGTGACCCTCTCGTTGGCTGATTCCGACACACGTTTAGAGGAAGAGGGCAACATGTCTACCACCCTTCACCGTCAGTAAATAGATTTTGCAAGACGCTATATTAGTAGTCCATATAATGAGTACCTATTTTGCAAATTGTGGATTTGTATGTGAGGGAAAACGTCGTACACAATTCTTTACCCGTTTGACAGCATGAGCAACCATTTCAACAGTTAAGAGTAACAAAAAGCACATCCAAAAACCACCACAAAGCTAAGATGGCCGCTGTAACAAATGTTGCTAGTGCCATCTAGCCTAGCTCAGTTGTTGGGGCTTCTATTGTGTTAACGTTAACTTCGGAAAAAATTAATGCCTTTAAACGAATACCTACTAACGGGGTCGTGGGTTAATGCGAAATCAATAAGTAAACTAATAATCCCGTTTTATTTCAAGCGACGAAACGATTAGGCCGTGAGCGAGTCTAGTGCTAGACTCGATAAGTCAGGCAACAATGGCTCACAACGTTCAAGAAGTGTCCACAACGGAAATATCCCCAAGTTGCCAAGCCAACAGTACAATTTACAACAAAAAGCAAACGTTCTAACAATCACTGCGACAGAGTAATTTTACGTAGGCTACATAGCTAGCCGTGTACAGAAAAAGCCTAATTAAGTTAGCTAGTTAGCTAACGTTGGAAAGAGTGCATCTGATAGAATCATTACAAAAGGGTAGCTTGCACATAACGTCGGCGTCATTTAACTGGGGCGATACCAAAATACATAGGCTTGGCTATGTATACATTGAAATTGAGATACTTACAGTATAGTTACAGGATCTGTGTTGGTCTTTCTCAACCGTACTGATGGGACGTGTCGAGAAATCCTGAATGTTTAGTGAAGCGTGAGGCTTATATCTTTAACGGCACGTGACGTCACTGATGACGTTTGCAGCCTCGCTGGTTCAGGAAGTGGTTTGAGTAGTTGGCGCGATTTATGAACATACATACATACCGTACCGTGAGTGTTTTTTCCAAAGCCGGAGAAGTCATTTAAAAAAACAAAAACATAAACATATCGCTTAAAACCAAACAGTTGAACAAATACTGTTTTTAAATAAAAATGAATACAGTCCCCTCTCTACATCAGTTGTACAAGCTCCTTCACTGCCCTTCTGTTCACAAGCACCCTCACTTTCCTCTTCCTTGTTAACACTGCCACAGTTGAAAACACAATTGTCCCCGTCATTATTATGACTTTTTCAAATATGTATGTAAAGGATGAGGTTCACTTTGGTATGTGTACTACTACCACGGAACATCGATTGGAATGTGTCAGCCAATAAACTGTTATGCACACTATTATAGGACCTGCACACCTCCAGGGCCCTGAAATGGGCCAGAAAGATTGTGGCCGACTCCTCCCACCCTGTCTCTTTGAATCATTCCTCCAGCAGGAGGTTGTGGTCCAACATTTTATTGTATATTGTATTGGATAACTTATTGCATTTTATATTTACAATGTCCAGTGTTTGCATTGTCCTGTCTTGTCCTTTGCACCCTGTCTGGTCATGTCTCCATCAGCGTTATGCACTATTGTCCAAAAGGAATTCCTACTAAGGCAATAAAACTGTATCTGATTATGAAACCACACACATAGTTGCCAGTAGTTGCTCAACGTAGTACGCTTAGGGGCGGGGTATGACAAACAGCCAGCATCCTCACTAGCATTATTACTAGCTAGCTAGCATCCTTACAAGTAAACTACTATTGTTATCTGCAGTTCCTTCTCTCTGAAAAAAACAAAACAAAAAATACAAACTGAGAATCAAATCTATTGTAAAATTTAAAGGGAGAAGCCAGGAGACAACAGGTAGCCTATTCACATTTGGGGTTTATTACTCACTTACAAAAAACACAACACACAAACTGCAGTCGGAGATAGACCAATGAATTTAATTGAAAGTTTCAAATATATTATTAGCAATAACCTGAATCCTACAGGTAGGCTACATTACAATTCAAGTCATTGCTTGTCCTTACAATGGGCGCGTTAAGTAGCCTAACTGAGCGGTCTGGTAACACGATAAGGCAGATCTGATTTTAGCTGGTGTAAATAGCGTTGATATTGTGTGTGCGCGCGCGACAGTGCGGAGCCGTGCTGTCGAAGCTGCGACGAAGCAATGAAGCTCCGTCCCCCACCTGAACCATCTAGAGTCACCTACAGATGGGCTTCTAGTCCCCCACCTGAACCGTCTATAGAGTCACCTACAGATGGGCTTCTAGTCCCCCACCTGAACCATCTATAGAGTCACCTACAGATGGGCTTCTAGTCCCCCACCTGAACCGTCTATAGAGTCACCTACAGATGGGCTTCTAGTCCCCCACCTGAACCGTCTATAGAGTCACCTACAGATGGGCTTCTAGTCCCCCACCTGAACCATCTATAGAGTCACCTACAGATGGGCTTCTAAGAAGGTGCATCTTATGCAACCCCGAATGTCGGATTATGCCCAGTGTCATGTGACGGGCGAAGTCCTCATAAAGGCTATGGAGGGGCAGCCTGACAATAACACCGCAGGTGTTTGCTTCTGGGTACACCCGCCTCCTACCATTCACAGGGTCATGGAGGAACTGAATGGAAGGCGTCTCCCTAAAACCAAATGGTGGGATTGCGGATGCCCCAGAAACAAACACAAGCACATCCTCCAAGGAAACGGACAACTCGTCGCCATCTTCCTCAGCTTCAATTGCAGCGTATCCACCTTTAACATACAGTACAACCGAAACTACAATCAATTGAATTCACATTTAATTAACACTGTGTGGCATCCTCCCCTCCCTGTTATCTCTGTGTTTAACTTTAATGTCTACCCTTCTGTGAGGTGCCTTGTTGATTAGTTCCTACCTGCACCTCATTCCATATAGTCTCTCATGTACATACTGTATATTCTATCTTGCTCCGACTCTTGTTTAGTGTTGTGTTTCTGTGCTCCTTGTGTTCCTGATTTCCCTGTATGGACTTTCCACTGAAGCTGCATTGTTTGCCTCCTCATCCTGCTATTGGGTCTTAGCTTTACTATACCTCACTGTTACAAAGACACCGACACGTCACACATCAGCTTCTGTGAGTGTATGTGTTCCAACCTGCACCAAGATCAGGTATAGAAACAAGTCCAGTTTAACAGACAGACTCATGACGTTAAGGCTGGAGAAAGAGGAAGTTCCCTTTCATTTGATTGGTTATATTGTATTTAGTATTTGTCCTGTCCTGTCCTGTGTCCTAGAACAGTTCCATCAGCATATGCCATTATCCTAATGTGTAAACCATCGACATGACAAATAAACTGATCTTGAATCAAGCCGTCAAGTTAACTTTATATAAAAGTGATCCAGAAAGGAATAAAGAGAGGTTAAAAATTCTAAACAAAATTTTGGAAAGGATACATAATTCTTTATAACCTAATACATCCTATTTTATAGCCTTACATAAACTCACCTTCCACATCAATCAGCCAGTCACGCCACTGGCCAACTGCTATTTCCTCCAAAGCCCTCCTGCTCAGGGCTTAAAAACGAAATTATTTTTCATTCGCTCCGAGGAGAACCAGCATATTTAACGTTTCCGTTCTCGTGTTCCGCCACCAACATAGCGTTCCTGAACCGGTTAAGAACGAAAAATAATGTTCCGTTCACCGTTCCGGGGGTGTAAGCCTATTAAGACTCAGGCCTACAGTATTTCTTGTACAAATATTTTCTTGTACTGTTGCTGCAAGCTATTTTATTCTGCGCCTGTAGGCCTATTGTTTGTTTTTATTTCTTTTTGTAATGTTTTATGTTATTTATAAATAATTAGTCACCTCATTCATTCATCTGCACAATCCCTATTGTTTATGCTGCGTTCCTTTTGTATGAGAGCTCCGGATTTGGCGCCTATACGCGTAATACGTAGCCTATCGTCTGCCATCCGCGGTCTTTAATATTATAGTAATTTAACTTATGCTATTCAATGATCAGGGGTGCACGGCACATTGTCACTAAAGTGTGCTCATATTAATTAATGTAGCTAATCATTTGGTTTGTGAAAGTCAAGACGTGACGGAAATCTGTGCAACAATAGGCTATGACTAGATTCCAAGAGGCGCGCTCGCTTTCACAGCCTAATTGCCGAGTTGAACTCTGAAGGAGGCAGACCATTAAATTCGCAAAACATAGGTGTATGCATACTAGTATACATCCAAGCAACTGTACTCCGTGTTTTAAATAGCCAAACCATACTTGGAGCGAGATGCGCAACGAGTGAAAATTGGCTTCCGCTGAATGTTGGTTATAAAGATAGAGGAACTTTATTGCAGACACGCAGGTCCATATAAAACATTATATTTGCACAGTAGGCAGGTCCATATAAAACATTATATTTGCACAGTAGGCTATTATTTCTTTCACTTTATTATTTGCATCATTCTTTGTGGACCAATGTTGGAATAAATTTGCCTTCGAACGTTATTGCCCTCTCTGACATCCGCGGTCTTTATGTGAAATCTAGTTTTAGCCTTCTGAAACATTACAGGCTATAGGCTAGCCTACTCTTCTACTGAAACATTACAGGCTATAGGCTAGCCTACTCTTCTACTGAAACATTACAGGCTATAGGCTAGCCTACTCTACTACTGAAACATTACAGGCTATAGGCTAGCCTACTCTTCTACTGAAACATTACAGGCTATAGGCTAGCCTACTCTTCTACTGAAACATTACAGGCTATAGGCTAGCCTACTCTTCTACTGAAACATTACAGGCTATATAGACTAGCCTACTCTTCTACTGAAACATTACAGGCTATAGGCTAGCCTACTCTTCTACTGAAACATTACAGGCTATAGACTAGCCTACTCTTCTACTGAAACATTACAGGCTATAGACTAGCCTACTCTTCTTCAATTAAACAAAATAAATCACATTGATATCTTTGCTAAGTAATACGCTGTAAGGACAGGCTGAACTACTGTTGCAAAAGACAAACAAAGGAGAGTGTGACAGCCCTGCGCAACGCGTGCTAATTGGCTGCCGCTGAGTGGTTGGGAAACATCAAGAATAGTCATGCATCTTAGCTTGCAGAGTTTGAGAAACATCCTCAATTTTTCTAAATAGCACTTGTTGTAGAAACTTGGGAATCCTGTTTTTAGACTAGTCATGTAATCGGTTACAAAACCACCGTCTAGTCGTCAGGGAAAATAGTCGCTGCGCACATCCCTAGTCTGAACTAGGCTATGCATGTTGTTGTAATATCTAAATCTCTTCATTTCGCTAAGCAAGCATTTAAGATCCTGACTGTGAAATAACCGATTTAGGGGCCTAGGCTACATTACAGAAACAGGACAAGATGTAGGCTACAAATTTAATTAATTTAGCCTGTTCGGCCATAAAAGGCTCAGCTTTCTTCTTTTTTACAATTATTTTTAAGTTAGGCTATATAGGCCTACTACAAAGAACGAAAAAATAACGTTATTAACCGGTTTTAAAGATTTCAAATTAACGTTTCTGTTCTGGAACAATTAAAGACCATTTCGTTTTCGTTCCTGTTTCTGTTCCTCGTAAAATACCGTTCGTTTTAGGTTTCCGTTCCTTGAACCGGTTCGGAGCCTTGGTTGAGATACTAAGTAAATTTTGTACTCACTAAGTTCAGATTCATAACAGGTTTGCTACCTTCTTTATTAATCTACCTGTTCTGTTAAGAGTATCCTAATAATGGTTTGAACCAGTAAAATGACTTTGGATGGGAAGTCAGACCACTGCGTGTTTTGGCATATTTTTTTCTCTCCTGCCACAGCCTTTCTTATGGTAGATTTTCTGAATACTACACTAATTGTATCAATTAAGTGTTAACATGTATTCATCTTCAAAAAAAAACAAAAATTGTTCTTTGTAAGCCCTACCAATTTGTTTACTTTTTTTATACTGACATAGAAGACTTGTATGAGGAAAAAAGCCATACATGACACTATTACTGACACATACCGAGGTTCAGTGGCCATAGGTGGGGTGGACGGCTGAGGAACCACTACTGGGTCGGAGGTGGAGAGGTGGGGGCAGGGAGGGGTGGAGAGGTGGGGGCAGGGAGGGGTGGAGAGGTGGGGGCAGGGAGGGGTGAAGAGGTGGGGGCAGGGAGGGGTGAAGAGGTGGGGGCAGGGAGGGGTGAAGAGAGGGGTGGAGAGGTGGCAGGCACTGCTTCTTCATCATCAGAGTCCTGTACAAAATGAAAGTAAAGCAAATAAAAATTATTGTTAGTCTTACTGTACATTCAATTTACTTATTAACTAGCCAGGTCGACTAGGATGTGAGATGATACTAGACCCACTAAACCCACACCCCAACTAGTCAGCTTATTAACCAGCCAGGTCTACTAGCATGTGAGATGATACTAGACCCACTAAACCCACACCCCAACTAGTCAAGTATTCATGATTGTAGACAAGATTACTGCTGTCACTGGTTGCCTTTCATTGGTTACACAGAAATAATCAGTCAGACAGACAGACTGGGCAAATCAAAGCAAGTCTCATGTTAAGCATTGTCCTGTCATTGTATACATATGTCTGCCAATAGAGTTTGAGAAGGGTTCACATTACTAACTCACCCTTTCTGCTACAGCAGTGTGAACCTCAGTCACAGTGTTGCGTGTCAGCATTGATGGCATGTCATCGTCACTGCTGTCAGTGATTACCTGTTATTTGTTGGACATCAAAATAGTCAGACAGGATGGAAGTCACAGAAACTTTAATTGTATGCATCCTCTTCTATTTTTCATTACCTTTGTCTCATGATTGAGTGTGGAGAGCGTTCACATTACTAACTCACCATTTCATCATCAGACGCTGCATCACTGCTATCGGTGACCTTTTCTTTGTAACACATTTAAATATACAGAAAGACGGGAGAAAAATAGAGTTTGTTATAGTGAAATAGAAAAAGGATTTGGATGTAATGTGTCTTTGTTACAGTGAAATATAAAAACGTCGATAGGAAAAAAAGAGTAGGATGTAATGTATCTTTGTGAATGTACACAGGGCTATAGAACACGGGATTGCTTGGATTGAGCTGAAGGTGGCATGATTACAAAAAAAAATATTTTTTCAATTTCAAATGTAAACTCACCATCTCAACGTTGTCCTGGAAAGGTAGAAAAAGTTAGTAAGTTTCATGAGTGGGCTATGTGCTTAGTAGGGAAAGGACTCACTATTTTCCTTCATATCCACACACATCTTCACTCACCTGATCCAAGGAGTCAGAAGAGTCCTCCTGGTCACAATGCAATGGCTGCTGTAGAATGTAATTACACAAGTGACTCATCTGTTGAATGCTACTACAGATATGTAGCTGAATGTGTTTTGTTTTATTTTCTGTAAATGTTGTTCACTTACGCTAGGCCGTATGTAAAGGGCTGACCGCCCTAGCACCCTCCTCAGGCTCTCGGGTGTTTTATCAGACAGGGTCTGAACAACCCGGTAGCGGTTCACCTTGCACAGATCAAATGCTGCGCTTTGTAGCTGAGGGTAATGGCCCTGTATAAAGTGTTTAAACTGCTCCTCTGTGAGGGATGTGGGCACCTCCACGCTTTGTACTGGATCAGCTCAAATACATTTATTTATTTATTTTTTTAAAGAAATATGATTAACGCCAACCCCATGTAATCTATGTAGTATTTGTGTCCTAGTTTGCACACTGTCTGGGCCCGATCTGCCAACTAATCAGCCACAGTGTGCATTGCCTCCAGTAGCCTACTCCATGAGGTTATTAGTACTATGCTCACAGCTAAATCACTACATTGATTATACTGATGCTGTCTTGAGAGCAGAGCCTATACCTCTACATTACATTACATTACATTACAGTCATTTAGCAGACGCTTTTATCCAAAGCGACTAACAATAATTGCATTTAACGTAGGAAGAGCCAATGTACTACTACTTGCCAGAACTCACAAGTGCATCTTCTTTCTAAAACAAGTGACTAAGAGCATAATCTAGTGCTGAAGGAAAAGTGCAAGAATCACAATCTAAAGTACAGTGCAATATACTATAATAAGTGCTTAGGTGGGAGGATTGTTGTAGTACTTCTTGAAGAGATGAGTTTTGAGCCTGCGACGAAAGATGGGCAGCGACATTCAACAATTCAAGGTCATTCAATTCACTCTACATTCAACTGTATTACTATATTGATTGAACAAATCAAATTTACAGTGTTTTGTCATTGCCATCGAATCTAGGTCGTCAATAATAAACACTTTGAGGTTTTAAAGAAGTCTTACCCTTTTGGTTGTTGTACAACACAAGGTACTCGTGCATCAGACCAATGTGGATTGAGCACCTGGGTTGGGGAAGCCTTCCAAGAATGAAAGAACAATATCTTACCCAAGACATTGTAGAACTAAATGTGCAAAAATTGTGGCTGACATCCACAATATTGTGAAGGTAATGCATTGAACTTTCACTGTGAATGGAGACTAGCTAGGCATATTAAAGGCTTACAATAGGAGGGAGTCCGTATTTGCTGCAGCAGGGCTAAATAAAAAGCAGAGTATATATTGAATGAATAATATGATTCACAAAGATTCTCTTCAATTAATAGCCTAATAATGTCCTAAATACATTGACAGGAGGCTCACCCTCTGTTACAGCGAGAGACATGCTCAGGAAGGAGGTGATGTTCTAGTTCCTCCAAAACACTTGAAGCATGTCTCCCTCACTTGGTCTTCCTCCTAAAGAAAAATATAATGTTTATAATTCATTAATATTAAATAAGCAATGATAAACACACAACAATATTTTTTCCTTTTCTTGTTTTTTGTTACTTACATTGGAGGTGGATGGCTCCTGGGTGGTGGAGATCAGGCTTTCTTGAAGGGGGACTATATATTCCACAGCCCTATTGAGGCCACTATTGTTTCTTAAATAAGAAACACTGTATCCCCCTTCAGGTATAGGTATCTCCACAAGCTGCCTACTTCTGCAGCATCTGAGCAGCTTGAACCCCCTCCAGCGTGTAGACCAGGAAAGGCCTCCTCCAGCCTAGCCTTCACCTCCATGGCTGTGAAAGGCCTCCTCCAGCCGAGCCTTCACCTCCATGGCTGTGAAAGGCCTCCTCCAGCCTAGCCTTCACCTCCATGGCTGTGAAAGGCCTCCTCCAGCCTAGCCTTCACCTCCATGGCTGTGAAAGGCCTCCTCCAGCCGAGCCTTCACCTCCATGGCTGTGAAAGGCTTCCTCCAGCCGAGCCTTCACCTCCATGGCTGGGAAAGGCCTCCTCCAGCCTAGCCTTCACCTCCATGGCTGTGCCGTTAGGAGGGAAAGGCCTCCTCCAGCCTTGCCTTCACCTCCATGGCTGGGAAAGGCCTCCTCCAGCCTAGCCTTCACCTCCATGGCTGTGCCGTTAGGAGGGAAAGGCTTCCTCCAGCCCAGCCTTCACCTCCATGGCTGTGCCGTTAGGAGGGAAAGGCTTCCTCCAGCCTAGCCTTCACCTCCATGGCTGTGCCGTTAGGAGGGAAAGGCTTCCTCCAGCCTAGCCTTCACCTCCATGGCTGTGAAAGGCCTCCTCCAGCCGAGCCTTCACCTCCATGGCTGTGCCGTTAGGAGGGAAAGGCTTCCTCCAGCCCAGCCTTCACCTCCATGGCTGTGAAAGGCCTCCTCCAGCCGAGCCTTCACCTCCATGGCTGTGAAAGGCTTCCTCCAGCCTAGCCTTCACCTCCATGGCTGTGAAAGGCCTCCTCCAGCCTAGCCTTCACCTCCATGGCTGTGCCGTTAGGAGGGAAAGGCCTCCTCCAGCCTTGCCTTCACCTCCATGGCTGTGCCGTTAGGAGGGAAAGGCTTCCTCCAGCCCAGCCTTCACCTCCATGGCTGTGAAAGGCCTCCTCCAGCCCAGCCTTCACCTCCATGGCTGTGCCGTTAGGAGGGAAAGGCTTCCTCCAGCCGAGCCTTCACCTCCATGGCTGTGCCGTTAGGAGGGAAAGGCTTCCTCCAGCCGAGCCTTCACCTCCATGGCTGTGCCGTTAGGAGGGAAAGGCTTCCTCCAGCCGAGCCTTCACCTCCATGGCTGTGAAAGGCCTCCTCCAGCCTAGCCTTCACCTCCATGGCTGTGCCGTTAGGAGGGAAAGGCCTCCTCCAGCCTTGCCTTCACCTCCATGGCTGGGAAAGGCCTCCTCCAGCCTAGCCTTCACCTCCATGGCTGTGCCGTTAGGAGGGAAAGGCTTCCTCCAGCCCAGCCTTCACCTCCATGGCTGTGAAAGGCCTCCTCCAGCCTAGCCTTCACCTCCATGGCTGTGAAAGGCCTCCTCCAGCCGAGCCTTCACCTCCATGGCTGTGCCGTTAGGAGGGAAAGGCTTCCTCCAGCCCAGCCTTCACCTCCATGGCTGTGAAAGGCCTCCTCCAGCCGAGCCTTCACCTCCATGGCTGTGAAAGGCTTCCTCCAGCCTAGCCTTCACCTCCATGGCTGTGAAAGGCCTCCTCCAGCCTAGCCTTCACCTCCATGGCTGTGCCGTTAGGAGGGAAAGGCCTCCTCCAGCCTTGCCTTCACCTCCATGGCTGGGAAAGGCCTCCTCCAGCCTAGCCTTCACCTCCATGGCTGTGCCGTTAGGAGGGAAAGGCTTCCTCCAGCCCAGCCTTCACCTCCATGGCTGTGAAAGGCCTCCTCCAGCCCAGCCTTCACCTCCATGGCTGTGCCGTTAGGAGGGAAAGGCTTCCTCCAGCCGAGCCTTCACCTCCATGGCTGTGCCGTTAGGAGGGAAAGGCTTCCTCCAGCCGAGCCTTCACCTCCATGGCTGTGCCGTTAGGAGGGAAAGGCTTCCTCCAGCCGAGCCTTCACCTCCATGGCTGTGAAAGGCCTCCTCCAGCCTAGCCTTCACCTCCATGGCTGTGCCGTTAGGAGGGAAAGGCCTCCTCCAGCCTTGCCTTCACCTCCATGGCTGGGAAAGGCCTCCTCCAGCCTAGCCTTCACCTCCATGGCTGTGCCGTTAGGAGGGAAAGGCTTCCTCCAGCCCAGCCTTCACCTCCATGGCTGTGAAAGGCCTCCTCCAGCCTAGCCTTCACCTCCATGGCTGTGCCGTTAGGAGGGAAAGGCTTCCTCCAGCCCAGCCTTCACCTCCATGGCTGTGAAAGGCCTCCTCCAGCCCAGCCTTCACCTCCATGGCTGTGCCGTTAGGAGGGAAAGGCTTCCTCCAGCCGAGCCTTCACCTCCATGGCTGTGCCGTTAGGAGGGAAAGGCTTCCTCCAGCCGAGCCTTCACCTCCATGGCTGTGCCGTTAGGAGGGAAAGGCTTCCTCCAGCCGAGCCTTCACCTCCATGGCTGTGCCGTTAGGAGGGAAACGGACAATTTTCCGGCCAAGTCCCGCTCTTAAGAGGTTCAGCCCTTCTTCTGTTGTGGGAATCGTCGCGGTAGATTTTTGGGCACAGCAGAAGAATGGGTGTACCCACGGGGTAGCAATGCTTGGTCCAGGGAAAGGTCTTGTCTCCCTGGATCTGGGGTATGGGCTTGGCCTGGAATATGGGCTAAGGAGCCTCGCAAGGGTATTTTGGGCAGTGGGGGCTGTAGATAGGGGTGGTCTGGAGAGGGTTGATAGATTTGGAGGAGGATTGGGGTGGAAGGAGGTAAGGGCAGGAGGAGAGGGGAGAGTGCAAATAGTTGGAATAGGGTGGGAAGGGAGAGGGGCAGGAGAATTGAGAGAGGGGTTGGAGGGGGTGGGGTGTTGTGGGGCAGGAGCACTTTGAGTGGGGGTGGGGGGGGGCAGGAACAGTAGGAGTGGGGTTGGGGGGGGCAGGAACAGTAGGAGTGGGGTTGGGGGGGCAGGAACAGTAGGAGTGGGGTTGGGGTGGGGGGGGCAGGAACAGTAGGGGTGGGGTTGGGGGGGGCAGGAACAGTAGGAGTGGGGTTGGGGTGGGGAGGGGCAGGAACAGTAGGGGTGGGGTTGGAGAGAGGTGAAGTAGGAGCACTTTGAGTGGGGTTTGGGTGGGAGGGGGCAGGAAGAGTGGGGTTGGGGGGGGTGGGTTGAGTGGGCCTTTGGTCCTGCAACAGGCTAATAACATTTTGTAGAATGTTGGCCACTTGTCTCAATCCTTCACTGTGAATAAAACACCAAAAATATAAGTTTGATGGAGGCTGTCAAATCAGAGAGATGTTTATCCAAAGTCTCACCCAACAAGGTAGAACACCGTTTTTTGGCTGGTATTCGTTTGTGAAGTAGGTCTACATTTAAGGAAAACAGCAATAAATGTCAGCTACACTTTAGAAGAATCCCGTCTAACTTTGCAGTGGACAGAAACATTCACCGTGGGTATAATCTGTTTCATTAATAGATCCATGGTATAACTCAGAGCAGCAGGCTATTCGTTCAGGCCCCATAGCTAGCAGACTGCCGTTCTAAACGAAACTACACTTTATAGACTATTCTACAGCTAGCAGTCGATCGGCTAATAGCCTACTAAGCTACAGCTGCAACTCAGCTACTACTATTATCGTATGCCCTATAGAAAGAGGGCCATTTCTGTAGAGCCCGTTGTTTGGGTCGACTTACTGAAAGGGCTGTAGCTTTTCATACCAGAGGCCCGAAAAAGTTTACCATAAATGGAAAGATATAGAAAAAGAAATGCCACGCCCGACTAATGGTACTTTTGAACAACCTCTCTTGATTTTTGCTAGCCAAGCTACATTGAGAAACCCTACAGATAAGGCAAGCAACAGTAAGATTAAGATAGCTAACGAGTAAAGTGCACTTTAGCCTAGGCTATTCTAAATACAATAATGCACATATAACTTGGCTATAATGCAACCACATTTAACTAAAGTTAGCCTATAGTCTACACTTTCAGGTGAAAGAGGTGGCAATTTCAAGGCAATTAGCTGACAATGACAAAACTGATTTAGAAATTGGCACGGCCTATAAAGCAACACAATGGCGTTCTGTTTGCGCGCCAATGTGCGTCAAATACGAATTCAGCGCGCCTAATATGCGCGCCAAAGAAATAGCCTATAGTCCTAAGTTTGACAATTAAACATACGATAAGAAAACGTGTCTGTCCATTACATTTACATGTCATTGAAATGTATCACGGGTTTAAGATTCACATATCTGTCAATTAAGTCAACTGCCACTGGCAGCAACTGTTTTTGCGGCGGCTATAAGTAACTACTCCAAGCATTTTAGCCATAGATAACCTACTTTATGGATAGGTTAAATTGGGTTAAATTAATAGATATTAATAGTACTATAGTTAGTTGGTTAGGTTTTGAAAGCGCCATTTCACAAAACAAGATTCAGAGCCATAAGAATAGTCTATTATCATAACTATGAATGGTCTATTAATGCGGCCGCAGTAAGAATAGCCTAGACTGTGCGTAATAATTATACATTTCTTATTTTAGCTTCTTAATCAATCTTTCTCCCTAGGGTACATCAACATTTCTTGAATTATATGACATGAAAAGCAATGCTATTTAACGTTATGATGATACAAGCTTTGGCTGTAGGCCTATAGGCTACCTAGTACCATTGTTGCTACCTAGTACCATTGTTGAATCTCTTTGTCTTTTATTATTGTCCTTGATTAGCTCTGCGTTGTGTTTTCTCGTTTCCAATAAAAGACTGACCCCAAATCTCTAGATATACCACACAGTCCAGTGACTCCTTTCTCAGGTGTTCCAAATTAATCTCTCCAACACGGGATTTGAGCCTCAGCAAAAGCGATTTATTCCAGAAGGTTTTACATACAAAAGACGATGGCATGCCTAATGTACAGTTGACCTCTCTGTATGCTGTCTGAACCCAAATCAAAGCATTGCTCTCGTTGCAACGTTCTTATGTGGTTTGAGTGTCCCCCCTCCCTCGTCTCTTCTCCGATAAGACTGTCTCTGGTCTCTTCTGTGGCCTTGTTTTGTCCCATTAACCTACGCCGCCTCGGCGCCCAGGCCTTTATCTCTAACCACAACAATGGTGTTTGGCCCAGAGTGTACCAGCCATGGGATGTCTTTATCTCATAAGTCTATGGAAGAGGGACACTTCTTACCGAAAACTCAAACCGATAGCCATACTCAGAGGTCAATCATCATAATTAGGAAATAGCTAACAGGATCATATTAAAAGGCATTTCTCTGAAAATCAACAATATTCAACAATCCCGTATAATCATAATAATCAAGAGAAATGTTGACATCCAAAACCTGAACCTGAACAGCCATTATGCAGAAAGAAAAAGAATAACTGAACAGAAAAACGTGCTTAAGATAAACAGTGAAGGATTAAACACTTAATACAACATGATTTCCTCTAGTAGGATTACAATTTTCAAAGAAAAAAGGAACTACCTATCAGGTAACTTCATGTATGAATCTGGCATTCATACAGATACTCCTTACCATTATTAGCCTACATAAACCTGTCACAACGGGCTTGAAAAAGTGCAATTGCGGACAACGGTGTGGAGCAAAAATCAGAGGGCTTTAATAACAAAAATCAGAAGTCAAAATAACAATCCAGCTCAAAGAGCAAAGAGAAACAAAAACTTCACCAGTACAACTCCCGGCAGCATAATTCAAGATCCAGCACAGAATATCAGATCACTGGGGTTTAAATAGGCCACACACCCAAACTGACACAGGTGTGGTAAATCACAGGTAATGATCAGTCAATTGTCCGAGACCGGAGGCCTCGGCGCCCTCTGTTGGCTCCTGTGGGTATGGCCGGCACTCCAGTCCTGACAGTACCCCCCCCTCCACGGCCACCTCCAGGTGGCCCCGGCAGGCGTGGATTCTCCCGGTGGAAGTCACGGATGAGGGTCGGGCACAGCACCCAGCGAGAGGGAACCCAGGATCGCTCCTCCGGGCCGTAGCCCTCCCAATCAACCAGATATTGAAGACCGCGACCCACCCGGCGAGAATCCAGCAGCCGACGAACCGTGTACACAGGGCCACCTGCAACAATACGAGGAGGAGGAGGGAGTGGGACGGGGCGAGATAAGGGAGAGCTTGAGAAAGGCTTCAACAGGGACACATGAAAAACAGGATTCACCCGAAGAGACCTAGGCAAGCGCAGTTTATATGCCACGGGATTGACCCTCCCTACCACCACGAACGGCCCAATGAACCGGGGTGTGAACTTGGTCTTCGTGCGCAGGAGTAGATTCCTGGTGGAAAGCCACACCTTCTGCCCAGGATGAAACGTGGGCGTGGGTCGCCTACGACGGTTGGCCTGGGAGCGGTGGCGGTCAGACGTGCGGATAAGAGCAGAGCGGGCCTTGTCCCATGCCCGACGGCATCTGGCCATTGACGCATCAGCTGACGGCACCGCTGACTCAGCCTGCTGACAGGGAAAAAATGGGGGAACGTACCCCAACTGGGCTTCAAATGGTGACATACCAGTGGACGAGCATCTCAATTGGTTGTGGGTTATCTCCGCCCACACCAGCCTCTGGCTCCAGGACTCTGGGTTGGAGGAGACCATGCAACGCAGGTAGGTCTCCAGCTCTTGATTTACCCGCTCAGTCTGGCCATTGCTTTGCGGGTGATGACCTGAGGACAGACTAACTGCAGTCTCAAACAGGGACCAAAAAGCTTTCCAGTACTTGGACGCGAACTGTGGACCTCTGTCCGATACTATGTCACTGGGTACACCATGATACCTGACCACTTCACGGACTACTAGGTCCGCAGTCTCCTTTGCCGAGGGCAGCTTGGGCAGTGGAACAAAATGTGCTGCTTTAGAAAAACGGTCCACAATGACAAAAATAACAGTGTTACCTGCCGATGGCGGTAGGCCAGTAATGAAGTCCATAGAGATGTGTGACCATGGTCTATGTGGCACTGGTAGTGGAAGCAAATGTCCAGCAGGAGCCTGATTACTCGCCTTCTGAGCAGCACAGATGGTACAGGCGTGGACGTACTCCTCCACATCAGCCCTCAGGCGTGGCCACCAGAAGCGACGGCTGATGAGCTCGGCTGTCCGGGCAGTTCCGGGATGACCTGCCACAGGTGAGTCATGGCCCCACCGCAGGACGTCAGGACGGACCTCGAGAGGAACATACAGGCAGTTGGGGGGGCCCCCTCCCGGACCGGGCTCCACCTGTTGGGCCCGCTGGACTGTCTCCTCCAAGGCAAGAATGACCTGGCCCACAATGCACCTGGGGGGTATGATGCTCTCAGGCAAAGAGTCAGTGACATCCGTGTCAAATTGACGTGATAATGCATCAGCTTTCACGTTCTTGCTTCCTGGTCGGAAAGTCACAATGAAATTGAAACGGGAAAAGAACAGGGCCCACCTGGCTTGTCTTGGATTCAGGCGCCGAGCCTCCCGGAGGTATTGGAGGTTCTTGTGGTCGGTGATGACTTGGAACGGATGGTACGCGCCCTCCAGCCAATGTCTCCATTCCTCCAAGGCCTGTTTGATGGCTAGTAGTTCTCGGTCTCCAGCGTCGTAGTTCCTCTCCGTGGGGCTGAGTTTACGAGAAAAGAAAGCACATGGATGAGTCTTCTTGTCGGCCTCAGCTCTTTGGGAGAGGACAGCTCCTACCCCAGTGTTGGAGGCATCCACCTCAACGACAAAGGGGAGGGTAGGATCTGGGTGAGCGAGAATGGGAGCTGTGGTGAATCGGGCCTTGAGGTCCTCAAACGCCCTCTGGGTCTCAGAAGTCCATTTCACTCTGGCAGGGGCTCCACGGGTCAATGCAGTGAGGGGTGCTGCAACAGAACTGAAGTTTCTGATAAAACGTCTGAAAAAGTTAGAAAACCCCAGGAAACTCTGTGCCTGTCTCAATGTCGACGGGACCGGCCAGTTGACCACGGCCTGAACCCGCCCAGTGTCCATCGCGACTCCAGCAGGAGAGATCACCAGTCCCAGATAAGTAGTTCTAGGCACATGGAACTCACACTTCTCCTGCTTTACAAACAGCTGATGGTCAAGCAGCTTCTGGAGGACCAGCCGGACCTGTTTCTGGTGTTCTTCAAGAGACTTGGAAAAAATTAACACATCATCCAGATAGACAAACACAAACCGATTGATGTACTCCCTCAAGACATCATTTATTAGTGCTTGGAACACTGCTGGGGCATTGGACAAACCGAAAGGCATGACTGAATATTCGTAGTGTCCACTAGGGGTGCTAAAAGCAGTCTTCCATTCATCACCCTTTCTGATTCGGACTAGATGATAGGCATTGCGTAAATCCAGTCGGGTGAAAATAGTGGAACCACGGAGCAGATCATAGGCAGTGGACATTAGTGGCAAGGGGTACTTGTTCTTAATAGTTATTTTGTTCAATGCTCGATAGTCGATACATGGGCGCAAGCCCCCGTCCTTCTTAGGTACAAAAAAGAATCCTGCAGACATAGGAGAGGTGGAAGGTGTAATCAAACCGTTCTTTACTGACACGTTGATGTAGTCCTCCATGGCCTTGGTCTCAGGAACTGACAATGGGTATAGCCGGCCTCTGGGCGGCGTGGCTCCTGATAACAACTCAAATAGCACAGTCATAAGGTCTATGTGGTGGTAACGCGGCAGCTTGTGACTTACTGAAGACCTCAGCCAAGTCATGATACACAGAGGGAACCTGACTGAGGTCACAATCTGGATCAGCATTGAGAGGAAACTTAACCTTGTGTGGAGGGCTACTATACACAGAGCTGACCTGAGTGGGAGATAAATGTCCTGACCGGTTACATTCGGGACTCCACATCCTGATTCTCCCAGTGTCCCAATCGATCTGTGGGTTGTGCCTCCGTAACCAGGGATAGCCTAGGATTACGCTTTCCTGCTGGGACTCAATCAAAGAGAACTGGACCTGCTCGTTATGGTCACCAATGCACATATACAGGGGGCCTGTGATGTAGTCCACTCTACCCGACCCTAGGGGTCTACCATCAAGAGCTTGAATGTTCATGGGGTTAGGGCTTACCTGGATAGGCAGGAGAAGGCGTTTGGCCAGGCTAATGTCCATCAGGTTACCCTCGGCACCGGAGTCAACCAAGGCAGAGACCCGCGCTTTACCGGGTTGTACAGAAGTCCACGTTAGCAGTACATCCAACTGAAGGCGTCTTGTGGTTGAGGGGAACTGTGCTGCGGCGCTCACAAGGTGGTCCCCTGCCCCTCGTGAGCCAGGGCGTTTCCCTGTAGCTTAGTGCATCGATCCCGGAAATGGCCTGCGGCCCCGCAGTACAGGCAGAGCTTCTCCCGGCGCCGCCGTTCCTTCTCTGTGGGGTTTAGGCGATAGCGGTCCACCTCCATGGGCTCCTCCTGGGCCTGTGCTGAGGAAGGAGATGGCGAAGTGGACACTGTAGCCGGGCGGCCAGGATGGTGCTGTCGGCGCTCCCTTCTCCTCTCCTGGATGCGCTGGTCTAGGCAGATGGCGATGGTGATCAGACCGTCCAGTGTAGGTCCCCACTCACGACTGGCGAGCTCATCCTTCACCGCCTCAGACAGCCCAGAGTAAAACGCTGACATTAGAGCCTCGTCATTCCACTTGCTCTCGGCAGCCAACGTGCGAAACTCGATAGAAAACTCAGACACTGACCGTGACCCCTGTTTGAGGGAATTCAGGCGACGAGAAGCCTCCCGGCCGCTCACCGGATGGTTGAACACCCGGAGTAAAGACGCAGAGAATGTGTCTGCTCGGGCACAGTCTGGTGATTCGGCCTCCCATTGAGCGGTTGCCCATGAGAGCGCTCGCCCAGTCAGTAGTGAGATCATAAAAGCCACCTTCGACTTCTCGGTGGGAAATTGTCCTGGTTGCATTTCAAAAAAGAGAGAACATTGAGTCAAAAACCCTCGACATGAATCTGGGGATCCATCATACCTCTGGGGTTTATGGAGACATGCAATGGAAACGGGGTTGGCCGCCGGTGGAGCTGGGGCTGGGGTTCCAGTTGCTGGGGCTGGGGTTGGTGGAGAGGCCTGGAGAAAAGTCCGGATCTCATTGACGGCGCTGGTCACTTGGTTGATTGCCTCTCCCATTTCATCCATTACCGTCTTCTGTTGAGCCAGTCTTTTTCCCTGTTCGGAAACCGCACGGATTACGTCCTCCGCTGCACTCATCGTCTGGCTGGATCTTGCTGTCACAACGGGCTTGAAAAAGTGCAATTGCGGACAACGGTGTGGAGCAAAAATCAGAGGGCTTTAATAACAAAAATCAGAAGTCAAAATAACAATCCAGCTCAAAGAGCAAAGAGAAACAAAAACTTCACCAGTACAACTCCCGGCAGCATAATTCAAGATCCAGCACAGAATATCAGATCACTGGGGTTTAAATAGGCCACACACCCAAACTGACACAGGTGTGGTAAATCACAGGTAATGATCAGTCAATTGTCCGAGACCGGAGGCCTCGGCGCCCTCTGTTGGCTCCTGTGGGTATGGCCGGCACTCCAGTCCTGACAAAACCCTTCATTATAGCAACCTGAAACCTAGTCTGTTAGTTCGAAATCAAAGTGTCTTCTCCCTGAGAGATGATCTTTAATTGCTGTGTGTATCTCTGCTGTGAAAGGAAGATTTACTCAAAATCCGAGTGTCCCCGACCCAGAAATAAATTACCTTTTTAACAAAATACACGTCCCTATATTCAACTTGGCTAGTAGCTTTCCCTGTCCACTGATTAATCAGCTTCACAGTCCTACCGCACTTCTGTTTCAATTTTAATGAGTATACCTCGATAGTAACCTGTGGAGTTTTATTCACCGTGTAACGACAACTCATACACTTCACAATTGCTGGCATTGACGTCCTGTCCCCGACCAGCAAGCTATAAATGTAGGAGGAAACGGTTATGATATATGGTGTGTGGTGTTGAAGTTCAAGTGTCCACGTGACTGTGGCTCCGCCCGCGATGGTGTTGTCTTCCCTTTTGCTCCAGCACCCGCGGTCTGCTTCTCTCCAACTCCACCTGTGAACACAGGAAAACACAAGAAACGGCGACAGTATCATGTATTCCAAAACTCAGTTTGTAACAGCATATATCTCTCACTCACTCTCTCATTCAGACCAGACCTAGAGATTATGGTTTCACAAAATTTTTAATTTTAGCATTACTAATTTCTAGAAAAGCCCCCCTCTCCACTCCAGACTGTGACCCTCCGAGAAGGTCCGTTCTAAGCCTGCTTGCGGTCTTAACACCCATTCTCCTGTCCCTTTAGCAGCGCTACAGTCATCCGAGCAGTGGGCACAGGTATAGAGCATTACGTCGTAATTCTCTAAGTTGTCGTCTTCATCCCGAGTCGGCCCCCACCGCTAGACGGATGGTTCTTTAGCTCAAGGACTCTGCTCGAACAACAGCTGCCACGGCTGTCCCTAGTTTTGGGGTGCTAAGCCTGAACGCTATTCTACCCGATGTTTTTAAGTCTGGAGTGGTTGGCTCTTCAATTTATCTGATGCAGTACTACAAGGGTGTGTTCGCTTTGAGGTGTACTCAGTCTACTCTGTGTCTGGTGGTGCAACCACCTTGCATTGACTGGCATGAATCCAGTTGGGTTTCCCTTTTATCTTTACTGCTGCGTGGGTGATGAGCACAACCTGATAAGGTCCATCCCACTTTGCCTCTAAAGTCTCCCCCTGAAACTTCTTTATCATGACATACTGGCCTGGGATAAGAGCATGTCCCCCCTCGGGGATTTCGCTCCAGGCTGCCAGTACCTGTTTGTGAGCCTTGGCCACAGCCTTGCTCAACTCCTCGCAGTACATCATCAAAGTGTCGCTAGTGAGATGTACATCCGCTTTTCTAAGGTCGATGGCTCCGGGGAGTGGCATGGGCCTCCCACAGATGACCTCAAAAGGACTAGTCCAGTTTCCCGATTGTGTGTTGCTCGAATGGAGCAGAGCACAAGACTCAACGCATCGGGCCAAGCCACCTTTTCTTGGTGGTATTTGGTGAGTCTCTCTTTGATGACACGATTCATCCTTTCAGTCTGAGTCCACTGCTCTGAGGATGATAAGAACAGTGAAGTGAATCTGTGTTGCCAGATAAGGGAGCAACCGTTGTGGTGCAACCAATTTCTGACCTTGTCGCCACACTCGTCTGAGTTCATATCTGCCCCATTCTCCATCCAAGTCCACACCTCCCCCCTCTCAGTCTCTAACTGCATCACCTTGTGGTCAGTGACAGTATCAATCTGATACATCCGTCACACGTTCCTGCAGATTCATGCTCTACAACATCAGGAGGATTCGCCCTTTCCTCACTAATGAAACGGCGCAGGTACTCATCCAGGCCCTGGTCATTTCCCGCCTGGACTACTGCAACTCCCTCCTCGCGGGGGCACCGGCGTCAGCCATTAAACCTCTGGAACTTGTCCAGAAAGCTGCTGCTCGCCTGGTGTTCAACCACCCCAAATTCTCCCACACAACTTCCCTCCTCCGTTCCCTACACTGGCTCCCTGTAGCAGCTCGCATCCAGTTTAAAACTCTGGCGCTAACCTACAGGGCAATGAAAGGAACAGCCCCCTCCTACCTCCAGGCCATGGTCAAACCCTACATCCCCTCCCGACCACTACGCTCTGCTACCTCAGGGCGACTGGTTGCCCCGTCACTCCGAGGCTCCTGCGGTCGATCGACACGGTCACGGCTCTTCTCTGTCCTGGCCCCGCAGTGGTGGAATGAGCTGCCCACTGATGTCAGGACAGCAGAGTCGCTGCCCATCTTTCGTCGCAGGCTCAAAACTCATCTCTTCAAGAAGTACTACAACAATCCTCCCACCTAAGCACTTATTATATTATATTGCACTGTACTTTAGATTGTGATTCTTGCACTTTGCCTTCAGCACTAGATTATGCTCTTAGTCACTTGTTTGTTTTAGAAAGAAGATGCACTTGTGAGTTCTGGCAAGTAGTAGTACATTGGCTCTTCCTACGTTAAATGCAATTATTGTTAGTCGCTTTGGATAAAAGCGTCTGCTAAATGACTGTAATGTAATGTAATGTAATACGGGGGTGCAGGTTGAGCTGAGGACAAATGGGCTAGTATGGTATCTCTGTCACGAGCTGTCTGTTCTGCTTTTTGTTTAAATGTCTATGTCTCTGTGGTATCTCTATGTCTGTTCTGCTGCTTGTGATATTCTCTACCCTAAATAAATGACCTGTTCCTGCATAATCTGATCTTTCCCCAGACTGGCTCATGAAGATGTGTCAGCAGGACTTTGAGGTCATGTTCGTGTTCTGACTCAGTCGCACTGGCCAGGAGAACATCATCCACATATTGAAGGACTGTGGAAGAGATGGGAGACATTTTGCGCAGATGATCACGCAAAGCTTGATGATAGATAGTCGGAGAGTTGTGCAACCCCATTGGTGTTCGGGTGAACTGATATTGATCTCCATCAATAGTGAAAGCAGTCCAAGGTTGCACCTCCTCTGCAAGAGGAACACTGTAGAAACCCTGCGTCATATCTATGACCGAGAACCACTTGTGTTCGGGTTTCAGTGCACTGAAAATGGTGGATGGGTCTGCCACCAGGGGCGCTATCTTATCCACATACTCATTGGCGACTCTGTAGTCCACACAGAGACGCCATTCACCTGAAGGTTTCAACACAGGCCATGCTGGACTGTTGCTGGCACTGTGAGTCTTTTTCAGGACTCCTCTCTCCTCAAAGATTTTAAGGAGGGGCTTAATCCCCTCAATCGCGCGTGGGGAGAGTGGATACTGGCGAGTACATGGAGGAGGCCTACCTGTGAAGGTGACCGTTTCCATTTTCAGAAACCCACAATCATTTTTGTCTTTTGCCCAGATTGGCAAATTTGCTAAATCAGGTTTTGTTACCTGGTTTAGATTCCATCTGACTTTCCCTTGTTGAAACTGAAGGGATGAATTAATTTGTGTCAGCACATCAAGCCCCAATAGGGCTTCATTTACATCCCCCACCCAAAGAGAAGTGGTGAGAGATACAGGTCCCAATTCCAGCAGGAATGGCCTTGTTTTCTTTACCCCTATCGGCTCTCCCCCTGCCCCATGCATGCACACTTCCTGTTTAGTTAGTTTAATGTCAGTTCCTGATAGGCACTGAGGAGGAACGACAGTGGCCGCCGCCCCCGTATCAAGGAGGAAGTCAAGTTGTCTCCTCCCATTCAAGGACCCCCTGATATACAGGCCGCCATCAGTCTGTATCAGGGCCGCCTCAAGGGCGCGGAGCGACGGCTCAACTAAAAATGGGGAGGCTGGGAGGAAGGGAGAGGTGAGGGCTGAGAGGAGGGGGCCGTGCGTGGTGTCACGGCCGTCGGAGAGGGAGGGGGAGGGGTACAGGCCTCCACCAGTGCTTTTTTGTCCTCCGCTGAGAGCGTAGGAATCTGACTCAGCCAGTCATCAACAAGTGGAGGTTGAGACCTCTCTTGGGTCCAGACCGGAGCCTGTGTCGGAGTATAGGCAGGAGGGTCACAACCACCCGCGTATGCAGGTGGAGCCGCTGATTGCGGAGTCCATCCCTCTGCCCTCTTTTTCTTGTGGCATTCTACAGCCCAGTGACCCCTGGCCCCACAGTAATTACAACGGTCTCTGGATTTATTAAAACCCCCCTTGGGCCTTGACTCCACTCTCTTAACCTTTCTCTCTACCTTTGGCTCCTCTGGCTGCTTAGTTGTAGCCATTGACCGGGTTCGCACACCCATGTTTTTGTCCAGGGCTGTGAGGTGCTCCACTAGCTCCCCATAGGCCGTTGTTTTAAAGTCTGGTAAACTGATTACCAAAGCATCTCCTAACCTGTCTGTTATGGCTTTAACAAGCGTGTCACTAATCTGTGGGTGACTGCTATTTGCTATGTTGCCATCGTCCACATCAGGCAACCCACTGTGTCTCAAGAACACCCGTCTCCATCTGAGTTCAAAATCGGCAAACGCCTCTGAAGCCTTTTGCTGGCTGCGGCTAATTTTAGACCAGTCGATGTCGACTGTTGCTTCCTCTCTTATCCATGTTCTAATTGCGTCCCACGCGGCCTTGACGTTGTCGCCCCGGGACCCTAGGTTTGCGTCGACTCTGGCTCTCAACACATCACGCTCCATTATTGACAGACTAGGACACATCATGGCTACTGCGTCATATGGGTGTAACTGATAAAACCCTCTCAAACGGTCTATCTCGTCCCATGTCACCATACCCACCTCACGTGGGTGTTTAATAATAGCTGACCAACGCTCTAAGTATTGTGGTTTAGCTGGGACATAAGAGTGTATCCCCCGTGTGCTAGTAGTGTCACCTCCCATCCTCAGGGGGCGCAAGTTAGAAGCAGCCTGTGATGGCTTCTTACACATGCGCTCTAGCGTCTGTCTAGTAAGCCGAGTTCTTCCTCTATCTCGGGACACAGGCGGAGGGGGAGGAGCATCCTCTCCCTCGTCACTGGAGCCTGGATCTGGCTGCTCACCCGGGTCCACCTCCCGCTCGGGGGCGGCCCTTCCTTGTATATAGTTTGTGTCAGACCGTGGCCCTATTGCGGACCTGAGACACATCGCCTCTCCTAAGCTCTCTTCTTCCTCTATCTCGTTCGCCCCTGCTGACTTACGTGACTGGGGAAAAGCCAGGGTCTCAAGTTTCCGACCTTGCTCCCGACTCGGGCTGGTAACCTGTATGAAGTTTTTATGAGCTTCATCCAATCTAGCTGTCAACTCAGCTACTACACCCTCCTTTGCCATAAGCTTGGACCGCAGCTCCTGATTTTCTGCCCTAGCTGCAATCTCCGCATGCATACTGAGCTGCTCCATAACCAAAATGGTCCATTGATTACGTAGGTTTGAGCCTTCCTCAAGCCTCGTTGATTTTCCCCACGCCCTTTTTACGTTGTCTGAAGACCATACTCCCTCACAGATACCGTATTTATCCCTTATAGCATTAAAGGCTTTCTCCAAGTTCATGTGTTTCCAAACGTACTGGTTTATGTCCTGTGTAATATCCTCTAGCGTTACATTGGGGGGGGGCTGTCCCCCCTTTCTCTAATGTAGTTTTCTCAGATCTTTCAGGACTACCTTTAGGCGTTGCCATTGTGAAAGAGCAGTATTTTAGTCTGCCTCTGGTTCTGTAGGGGAGGGGCTGAGTCGTGTGTACTGGGCGTTTGGCCAACTCTGCTGAGGCGAAGAGAATGTATCAAAATACGGCGTGTTTTAAACCAGCGCGTAACCAAATATGCCACCCTAGACTATATATACATACGCACAGGCCTATGCACACATACATACTCATCTAGTTTCCATACCCAGCAATAAGCATAAATCGGACCGTCATCGACGGTGTTCTATCTCCTCCTCCGACTCTCCTCCTAAGCCTACTCTGCTCTCACTGATAGTCAAGCGACTGGCTGACTGTAGGTTGGCTCTGGCTGTGTAAGGGAGGGGCTGAGTCGGGAGTGAGAAATAACGGCTCCAGCACTCCGCTGGAGCAGATAAGGTCTTGGTTCACACAGTATGATTTTATCACAGTGACCTAACCAAACCGCTTCCCTAGACTGTGCATATATATACATGCACACCTAGAATCCATGGGCGACAATACACATACATCACACACTTCCCTAGACTATATATCATGTACATCTAGAATCCATGTGCGACAATACACATACATCACAAACCCATCCAAAACCCCGGTCTTTCACGGGGGCCTTCTCAAGGGCTGCAGACCTTAGAAGTGAACTACCCTCCTCCACCGATCTCTCGCGTGGACGGGCAACCCCAGGGTGATAACCCTGCTGGTCTTCCTTAAGAAAATCTTAAGGGCCTTATACACCTGTACACAGTATTTCATGCGGTAGGCACCCCAGGATGTACAAATATCCTGCTGGTCTACTTTAAGGCAATTCCCTGTCTCCCACAGGCTGTCCTTAAAGGTCACATACACGTAGGGAAAGTGGTCTACTTCACATAACAAAACACATGCAAGCACCGTGGCAGGTACTCTAGGATGTACAAACATCAGACATGTAGCTACATATAGACATACATTTACATCCAGCACTGGTTTTGTTTTACGTGTTGAGAGATTATGTGTGGCATTCTTAGATTTACTGATTGGTTCTTTTAGGATCGGGACATCCAACCCACTCACCCGGTGTAGTTTTTGGTCTCTGAGGCGGATCAGGTCACAGCTGCTGACAAGGCGTCCCCTGCTTTCACGGCTGCGGCTGTTCTGCTCGACCGGTCTTTGGGCTCGTCCAGGTTTTGGATGTCCGATCCGGGTCACGGCACCAATTGTTGAATCTCTTTGTCTTTTATTATTGTCCTTGATTAGCTCTGCGTTGTGTTTTCTCGTTTCCAATAAAAGACTGACCCCCAATCTCTAGATATACCACACAGTCCAGTGACTCCTTTCTCAGGTGTTCCAAATGAATCTCTCCAACACGGGATTTGAGCCTCAGCAAAAGCGATTTATTCCAGAAGGTTTTACATACAAAAGACGATGGCATGCCTAATGTACAGTTGACCTCTCTGTATGCTGTCTGAACCCAAATCAAAGCATTGCTCTCGTTGCAACGTTCTTATGTGGTTTGAGTGTCCCCCCTCCCTCGTCTCTTCTCTGATAAGACTGTCTCTGGTCTCTTCTGTGGCCTTGTTTTGTCCCATTAACCTACGCTGCCTCAGCGCCCAGGCCTTTATCTCTAACCACAACAATGGTGTTTGGCCCAGAGTGTACCAGCCATGGGATGTCTTTATCTCATAAGTCTATGGAAGAGGGACACTTCTTACCGAAAACTCAAACCGACAGCCATACTCAGAGGTCAATCATCATAATTAGGAAATAGCTAACAGGATCATATTAAAATGCATTTCTCTGAAAATCAACAATATTCAACACCATGCAATAGAAAATAAGCAATGCAAAGAAGGAGATTAGTCTAGGTTACTTACTTTTCACTTGGAGCTGACATGATGTCTCTCGATGTCGATGTCTCGATCCACGTGTAGGACTAGTGTGCAACTAGTGTGTCCACTGTTTATCCACGCTCTGTCCGTTGCTATCTTCACCCCTAGGTATATATAGTGCGCGCTCAATTAAGAGGGCGTCAGGCTAGCCTATCAAAAAACTTCCCTCCCGATTTCAAATCATATTTAGAAATTCAATAGACTAACATTTCTTTAAAAAAACATTAATTTATGTAATTTACGATTTATAGCTTATAATGTGTTATAAATATTCACATAGCTGTGCTAACATACAAAATGGCCTCCAGGAGGCCATACACTTTGAATCTGTCTACAACAGAATAACCATCCTTTGTCATCCTTTGTCCCCAATTGCCGCCTTTTTCTCATGTCACATGTCTGTACTCTTGGCCACGCCTGCCATTTCATATGACGTACAATGGAGTAGCCAATCACATCCTGGAAGCACCGTACCTGTGTTTTGATTGCATATAAGGCACAGCAAAACCCAGAGCCGGGACTTGTCTGGATAAACCACTCTGTTGCGTTGTCCAGAAAGTCCTTGCGCTCGTATGTTTTCACAATAAACCAGACTTAACCTTTTGAGTGAATCTTGGTAAATCTTTTTGACTAGATCAGTTAAATTCCATTACAGTCAATGAAAGGAACAGGCCATGGTCAAACCCTACACCCCCTCCCGACCGTTACGCTCTGCTACCTCGGGGCGACTGGTTGCCCCGTCACTCCGAGGTGAGAGTGGTGGAATGAACTGCCCACTGATGTCAGGACAGCAGAGTCGCTGCCCATCTTTCGTCGCACGCTCAAAACTCATCTCTTCAAGTACAATCCTCCCTCCTAAGCACTTATTGTATTTTAGATTGCTATTCTTGCACTTTGCCTTCAGCACTAGATAATGCTCTTAGTCACTTGTTTGAGAAAGAAGATGCACTTGTGAGTTCTGGGAAGTAGTAGTATATTGGCTTTTCCTACGTTAAATGCAATTAATGTTAGTCACTTTGGATAAAAGCGTCTGCTAAATGACTGTAATGTAATGTAACGCCATGGCGGACCACCTCCAGCAGGCTCCTGGGAGGTCTGGTGAGGGTGGCTTTGACCACAGCCCCAACAGATGAATGCTTTTTTATTTTATTTAAGGGCAAATATATTTTCATGTTTCTCATCCTTTCTCAAGGACCTTTTTTGCCCTGGGGGTGGTCATTCTAGGCCACACCCAGGAGCGTGCGCACACACACACCATTATCGATCCTCGGTCCTCTTTCACTGATACGGATTACTTCCTGGCCCCTGTTCTGCCCCGTTATATCCCCCTTCTCTGTTAGAGCCTGTCTGGATGTGAACTGAGGCCACATCACATGCATAATTGTGTGTTTGCTGTTTTGCATACATGTGTGTTCGTTCCATATTTGGTCAAATAAATAAAAAATAAATTGTAGCCTGTGTCACATGGTGTTTTTTGTCCCAGTAGAAACTGTTATTGTTAATTTCACTGTTTGTTTGTGTGTGTGTCATGTGCTGCTGGTTGGCTGTAATCCTATAGCCAGAATTACTTTAACAGTTACATTTTTCATTGAGCATTTTTCAGTTGAAAAGTCGTTTAAAATACGGTTTGTGGTAACCGGTGAAATTACATGCAAAACTGGTTGAAAAATGCAAAGTGAAATACCGGCCATTTGAAGATGTTGATTAAACATTTGCATTTAGGCCATATTTCACCTGTAATATATTGGTGAAATTTGGTCAAAATGCGCACGTTTAATCAACGTTTTCAAAAAGCCGGTATTTCACTTTACAGTTTTGAACCAGTTTTGCACGTCTTTTCAACATCGACTATAGTCGGTTTTTAAACGTCTTTTCAATTAAAAAATGTTCACTGGGGTGTCTGTGTACCCACCTGTGCTGCTGTGTTACGGAACCTAATGTACAGATGTATGTGTAGACTGTCTGATTCAAAAAATCTTATTATTATTATATTATTATCGTAGCCCTAACTAACCCTGCACTGAGTGCGGTCAGGTTCGCATCCAGACTGTGGAACCATTGGCGTTTTAACACCGGCCCCGATAATATCAAACATGTTTGATATTTAAGATTATTACGTCCCGATTTAACAAGTAAGACGGCGAGACCAGTAGTTCCTTTTTTGCTTGTTAATGCATTGCATCCCTGTAGGCTAACCTACATTTCTGTAGCCTAGTTGCTGTTTATACCCTGGCATAAGTGCACTTTTTCAATCATAGCAACCATTGCTTTGAGCGTTCTATTCACAGTTCTGGATAATTATGGAAAAGCGATCAAGAAGTTTGATGCGTTGCATCACGCATGTAAGGAGACACTTAACAGTTGATCTCGCGAATATCAAACAAGCACCAAATACAAGTTTTGAAGATGACGGATGAAAGAACACGCACATACTAGGTTACAGGATATTAGCCTATCCCGTTCGAGGAAGCAACTCGGTAAAAGACCACTGTAGTCTCTTCTAAAGTAGCCTACACCTGGTGACACAATAGTCTGGATATCAATCATGTTTGATATGATCGGGGCTACGCATGGGTCTGTGAGCCAATCAGAAGGTTTAGGATCCGATCTGTAAACCCCTAACATTGTATTGGGGTCGTGGCCGAGAGGTAAAGCATGTATCAGCAAATAGTAAGGTCTAATCTTGGGTGTAGCCTAAATTACATTCTGCTTTTGCTATAGTCCAAATTATTCAAAAAAGGCATAGGCCTACTTGTGATAATAACGTATCTTATTTCAATTGGTTTGGCTTGATGTCAGCTGAACTTTTTTGACGATGAGTGCATAGCTTACTGCAGGGGTGGCCAACCAGTCAGAGACTAATGGTGCGTTCGTTTGTGGTCGGAGCTGGCAAGTCGCAAGTGGCAAAATACCCACCTCCGACCTGTGTGCATTCCAGCTATAGCGAATGATACGATGATGATGATATGATATTGACGTCAGCCGGCAACTGGGGGCTGAGAAACATATCCGAATTTGCGACGAGGAAGTGCGAGTTCATGCGACGTTTTATTTAATAATTCAGTTCTTATAGTAGCAAGTCGCAATTTGCCACCTCCCAGTTAGAAACGAACGCACCATAAGAGCCACAAAAATTACTGTGGTACCACCCAGAGCCACACCATATATACCAGCGTTTCTCAACCTTTTTTTCAGTCACCGCACCCTTCATAAGTACTTAAAATCCCAAGGCACCCCAGTCTAAAATAAGAAGAAAAACGTTATTGTCCATTAAAGTGAATGGGGCGGGGTCACATGACCGAACGAGTGCTTGTGTTGACACCTCGGTTGTGTGTGTGTATGACTGCGTATGCAGTTTTGCAAAGTGCTGCGATGGTTGACTCCAACAGGTGTGTGTGTGTGTGTGTGTGTGTACACACACACACACACACATTGTAAGTAAGCTTGAACAAGCAACCTAATTGGCTATGGGGGGTGGGATGTACCACATTTCGCAGGTCTGCGTGTGTGTGTGTCTGTGTGTGTGTCTAATTTTTCACTAAGTTCCACATAGACGTACTCACGCACACAAACACACTCACACGCACACCTTATCCTTGCAAAGACTTAGGGAATCAGCCAATCAGATCGCTGGGATTTGCATATATCTTTAGCAAGGATAAGGTGTGTGTGTGAGTGTGTGTTTGTGTGTGTGTGCGTGAGTACGTCTATGTGGAACTTAGTGAAAAATTAGACGCACACACACAGACATACACACACACGTTCATTTATTCGTTCGTTCACACACACAAAAATGTTACGCACACACAGAAACACACACTCACACGCAGACCTGCGAAATGTGGCACTTCCCACCCCCCATATGTGGCACATTTCACACCCCATAATTTATGGTACATTAATATTAATTGCTTTTCGTTTTTTTTTGTTTGTTTGTTTTTTGTTTGTTTGTTTTTTTTGCTTGCTTTTATGGCTTATACTGACACATATAAAGCAATGTTCATGTATATGCGCTGTCTCTGTAAAAATAAAGTTGGAAATAAAATAAATGTTACTTGGCGGGTCGATTGCATTATCTGGCATTCATGGTTTGTGGTGATATGTTGACAAACTATTACCCTGAACCTAATACCCTGATACCCCCCTCCTCCTCTCTCTCTCTCTCTGCACCCCCCTCTCTCCTCCCTCTCTTCCTCTCTCCATCTCCTCTTTCTCCCTCTCTCTCCCTCTCCTCTCTCTCTCATCTCTCCTCTCTCCATCTCCTCCCTCTCTCTCTCTCCTGTCTCTCTCTCTCTCTCTCTCCCCCCCCCCCCACCCGCCTCTCTCTCTCTCCCTCTCTCTCTCTCCCCTCTCCCCCCCCCCCACCCGCCTCCCTCTCTCTCTCCCTCTCTCTCTCCTCCCCTCGTCCCTGGTTGCTGGGTGACTGATGGGGTAGTGAATGCAGGATGGCAGTCTCTCTCTCTCAGGCTGGTGTTGGTATGCAGAGGGTCTCACCTGCTCTCCTCTCTCCCTCAGATACGCAGGCCTGACTGCTCTCTCCTCCCTCCTGCACTCTACTTCTCCCTGGTGTCTCTTCCTCTCTCTCCTCTTTCCTGGTCTCTCTC
>NW_028176334.1:290000-292500 GCF_949987555.1 Borostomias antarcticus
TGTTTATTGGGCAGACTATTGCAGTGTGGAGTTTCTGGGGGAGGACACTGTCGGTTGTCCCAGTATCCTGGCTCTCCAAAAATGATGGGGTAAGAACATGTTTGTGTGTTTGGTGTGCTACTTTTCAATTGTACAGGGAAGCGGCTACTAATGGTTTCACTCACAGTTGCAGATGTGTTCCTGGCCAATGAATGAGTCAGCCAACGGATAAAGAGCTGTGTGGAACCTAACCCTGTCTGGGCGCTCCACAGAGTCCGGGTTTTCCCAAAGTCCACAACTGGTACTGTTTGCATTTTAAGCTATTAAAAAATACTGATGGGGGTGGGGGGAAGATCATGACTCATTATTCTGAGGAAAAAAGGATGGCTGAAATGTATTGATTATGGTACTTTATGCACACAGATCATTACGAAGGTGCCAGGCTCATGGCAAAAGTCTTTGAGCAGCAGTCGTCAATGGACGAGTGCCAAGACGTTCGAAAGAGACGGCGCAACACACGCTATCACTCCAGTGACGAAGGTAATATACTAAAGTGCATTCAACAGTCCCAAAAGAGTAGTACTTTTGAAATCGAGTAATCTGAGCTTATTTACTGATATTCCACTACATATTCCAAGCCCCGGGCAGCCATTGGTCCCCACTATGCAGGCCAAAGACCAGGTGCCGGAGTTGAAAGGCCTCTGCCAGCGGTCCAGTACAATCCACGTGTGCTGTACAATGCAGGTATGCATGTTTGTGTTGAAATGAAATGTCTATGCCTACTGCACACTGATAGTTGGACTATTTTTTATTTATTTTGAATACCATTTTACTCATCTTGCAGATTTTCCAAGCTTGTCCCATCTGGGCGAGCGGGGCCCAGGCCCCATTTATAGCACTGTGGTCTGTGTCTGGTCTGTGATGCCGTCGCCCAAGAAAACGGCTCCAGCACCATTGACTCCATGTACCCCTCTACCTAATCGATGCTGCTCTGCAGATGCTGGTATGGGACTACTTCATGTTGCATGCAGGGATATATTTTGAGTTTCATTTAGTTTTATGTCAATGTACTTATAGCCACATCTGTGTTTATCTAGATTTCCAGAGGTCTGTACATCAGCAGTTCTCAGAGATGCGGGAGCAACTCCGTGAGCTTGCACGGACTGTGAGGGAACTGGCCCAGAGCACGCGGCCTGTGGAGTCTGGAGCCCAGGGAGAAGTGCTGGATGTACTGAACCCTGCCCAAACGGACGAGGAGCTGCAGGTCTGTGAGGCCAGGTTGAAGGACCGGGAACATCAGAGGAAGATGGTGAGTGTCTGCAGGGCGGAACTTTGTCTTATTTTTGCAGTGCAGGGAAGGGTACAGTAAATGACTCTTTGTTTTGCAGACACAATACCTAGGTGCCATTGGTGGCAGAGACTTGGCGGACACAGTCCGGCGGGTGCTGTCAGCTGTAACCACACATGCGGTGTGGAGCGCCTACAGTGTGCACGGGAAGAAGGGGAAGAAGCCACTGAAGAGTTTGACACTCTTCAATGTTCTAACATGTAAGAAATGGTTCATATTTTGAATATTTTTTAATACATCGTCTTTGTTCCATGACCGATGTGAATTGAAACCATTACCTTTCTTGATAACTTAAAGGTGCAGTGATGGTCTCCATGCCAAAGGCTACGACGGCGGAGGTGGCCGCCCAGCTGCAGGAGACATTGAAACATGCCCCTGCTAAATGCAGAAGGGTAAGTGATGTCTTTTTTTTTGGTTTCTCCTACCCAGTGTGACTGCATGGTTCCAAAGATTGTGTACCACTTTTTTGTGCATGTATGTGCGTTGTGTATTTACGGCCATTTCATTGTGTCTTTAGGTATCTGCAGAAGTCCGCCTGAGCACAGCCCAGCATTCTGATGAGGAAGACTTCCCTTCCTAGCTGCCCCCCAGCCCATCTGAGCACAGCCCCCCCCCCCAGCCCATCTGACGCCCACCCGCAGCCCATCTGAGCACAGCCCCCCCCCAGCCCATCTGAGCACAGCCCCCCCCCCAGCCCATCTGAGCACAGCCCCCCCCCCCAGCCCATCTGAGCACAGCCCCCCCCCCCAGCCCATCTGAGCACAGCCCCCCCCCCCAGCCCATCTGAGCACAGCCCCCCCCCCCAGCCCATCTGAGCACAGCCCCCCCCCCAGCCCATCTGACGCCCACCCTGCCATTTTTTTTGTAAATAACTGTTTTTGTATTATTTTTTTTTATCCTTTTTGTTTTTAAACTTGTTTATCATGTTGCAGGCCAGACATTGTGTACTTTTTTAATAAAATAAATTGTTCTTGACTGAATGGTGTTGTGTCATAACTTTTGTACCATAATTTTGCTTGCTGCATTGACTATGACATTAATAGGCTCTTTGCACAAGCTCCACTACTTCCTGACACTCTACAGGCGTATTTCTTTCCTGTCCTATACTAGTGGATGGAAGTGATTGATCAGGTGTGCTGCACACCGGATTCATCGCTATTGCTATCCAATAGT
>NW_028176334.1:295000-311072 GCF_949987555.1 Borostomias antarcticus
CTGTCCCTTTGTTCCTAAACTAGCCAGCTACCTAGCACAGGGACATGGCTAGCTAGTGAGCTAGCCCTTTGTTCCTAAACTAGCCAGCGTGGTAGCTAATATCTAGCTAGGTAGCTATATTATAGAGAGAAACAGAATGAGAGAGCATGAGAGGTATGGTAGTCTGACACCTTTTTCTTTGTTTTGTTTACAGGATGAGCAAAAACCAGCTCCAGCTTGTAAGGAATTGCAGCTCTCCCTTCATACCAGCCAGCAAGAAGATCACTGCACTACAGCTTTGATTTTGCACAACAGGTGAGAATACGTTCATCCTATCATGCATTAGCTAGTCTATTTAATCAACACATTCTTGTACTATTTTATCTATATGGAGTGCCAGTACTGTGGGCAATAGTTTAATGTATTTTCCTCCTTCTATTCTATTGCAGTTTTGATGCTGAGAGACCTGGCATGGTTGTGGCCAGAGAACACTGTGATGCACCGGCACCGGCGCAAGCCTGATGTCCTGCCCCCCAGAGAAGGTCTTCTTGTGCAAGCCCCACCCGGACTGGACATGGCCAGACAGACGTATCTCTTTGACAAGATCAGAGAGTTCTGTTCTGATGAGGGACGAGACGTCACATGTCCCCCGCCAAACTCCACAGCAGCTCAGAACAAGACTGTCCGCTTGTAGATTCACTGCAGATCATCAGGACGGACAGCACTGCAGGAGAAAGGCCACAGCCTTTTCCTGTTTGTATACTGAAGCGTTGCTTGTTCTCTTGCACAGACTTGCCCACACTTGCACAGACTGCATTGTTAGAATATTGAATACTGAGCTGAGTACTGTTGTTATTACCTTGAGTATTGAGCTGGGGACTGTTATTACTTTGTTGTACACTTGATCACAATGAACACTATGCACCTTGTCTCTAAAACAGACAACTGACTGTACACTTTAACACTTAGACTGTTGCCTTTTTTTGTACACTCAACTACTTATGCTTGTACTTTATATCATGTATGTGACAATAAAGAACGTTAAATTTGAACTTCATCTCATATTGTTCTTAACTGCATTCACAACACAAGATTAATACTGACTCAAAGAGTGTGGGGTCATCAGTGAGAGAGCACCTCACTTGGCAGCCTCTCAGGTAATACCCCAAGTTGACAGCCACTCTGACAGATAATGACAGATCCTCCAGTGGGGGAGTGGCTGGGGGTGCGGTTACCAGGCTATTGTTCACGCCCATTACCTGGCAGTCAGAGGTGTGAAATGTTGGAGAACTTTGGAGGGAGATTTCTCAGCTAAGTTGATTTGGCAGTACTAGCATTCAAATAAGCATATCTTCTTCAAATATGTTCAGATTTCAATGTATGAGACCTCATTTGAAAGCTTACAATCTGCACTTTCATAATCTGTAAAAAACTGAAAAATGAAAATGCCTAGTTGAGGACCAAATTACCAACGGCGGTCACATATGCTCTCGGCAGAGTCCTGTCCTCAACTCACCTTATATGTCACCAGACACCTGGTCTGTGTTGTAATCCAGCGAACAGAGGTCAACGTTTGTGCCAAACATGTTTTCTTTGAACAGTTCATTTGAACGGAGAGCTGTGATCAACACCGAGCCCTTCTGTGATCAACCCTGAGCCCTTCTGTGATCAACACTGAGCCCTTCTGTGATCAACCCTGAGCCCTTCTGTGATCAACACTCAGCCCTTCTGTGATCAACACTGAGCCCTTCTGTGATCAACACTGAGCCCTTCTGTGATCAACACTGATTTTCTGGATGATATATTTTGGCTGTAGTCCCACTAGTACAACCTAATTTAACACTAGTTAGAAGTAAAATCAATCATCAATCAATCAATCAAAGCTTTATTTGTATAGCGCATTTTATACCCAGAGGCAACACAATGCGTGTGCGGTTTACTGCGCGTTCAGGGGAGCTCTGTCGTCTAAGAGCGCTGGGATTGGCTGTTGCCGAGAAGGGGGCTTAGGGGCAGGAACACACCGAGCAGGGTCCTCAGGTCTTTCTCACCTGGATTTCGGGGGAGGCGGTTGAAATGAGGAATTGGTGCGTTGGTTGCTATTCGTGTTCCCCCCTTGATTGTTTCCCCCCAATTGATCCCTGATGTGACTGTAATTGTGTTCCTTGTGTTTCTTGTGTTTTCCCAGTTCGAAATCTGCTTGTTTTCTAATTAAAGTAAAGAATTGGGAACTCGAATCTCGACGCCTCTTTCCAGCCCCCCGTGTAAGGGACAAATTACACGACAATTTCGAACAATCCGGTGCGGCGGCAGACTTGCTGACCGGCGAGGTGAAAGAAAGGAGGACTCGACCCAGCTGTGGAGAACTGTTTGAGTAGGAAAGGAAATGAACCCATCGCACGTTTGGGAAGGGACTGTGATGTTAGGTTTCGGACAATGTTAAGCAGGAAAATACTATAAACCCACCGCATGTCTGGGGAGGCTTGTGCTAACGTTAGGACCCTGAACACTGTGTAGTCGGTTTAGCATGCCCGGAGCCAGCTGGCTAACGAAGCTAGGTGCTAAGGCTAACGTGAGCCTAGCGTGTTAGCGTGCTAGCTGCAGCTAAAGAGTAAAGAGACTCGCCGAACTACAGACAAGGAAGAGGCAGCCGCTGCGAGGCCCGCTGTCGCCCCCTGCTGGTGGGGAGAGCAACACTCAGCAGGAGAGAGGACATTCCTTCACAGGAGACAGTTGCTGCTGCCCCATGCTGCCTGGGAGAGGCGTCAGCAACTGGTGGGGAGGGCAACATTAAGCAGGAGAAAGGACATTCCTTCGCAGAGACTATCGCTCAGGACTTTGTGTTACCGTTTGAACGATTATCAATTATTAATTAATTATCATTATTATTACTCATTTGGTAATTGGTTAATTGATTGATAAGCCACTTCTGGACAGTAAAAGAGACATTCGGAAAGGGGCCTCAGTAACACCAGCATCCGTCACTACTCTCCTCATCAGCGATCTGAACTATTGATCAAACAGTTACCGGTTATTGTCTGTCAATTGCTAATTGTGAACTGCCAGTTGTTGGTTTTCGTCTTGGTCATCTCTGGCGCTCTGATCCTTAATGATTGAGCATTAGTGGTTGCTAAATGTCATTTGGTAATTGACTGGTATCCTTGAAAACCTAATTGTCTGCTAACCCTGAACTCTAACCTCATCCCCCGAGTATGGCAGGAGAGCAGAAGAAGGAGCTGGAGACGGCGATCAAGGCATTTGAGAAAAAGGCTAAACTCGCCCGCATGAAGGTAGACGCCGCGGCCGGGGAGGAGGAAATCAAGGGTGCATGGACGGCGTTCTCCGCTGAGGGGGAGCGGGTTTTCTCCGCGATTGAGGACTATGCGGAGAGCACGGACAGCGCGCAGAGCGGGACCGAAGCAGAAGAGGCGGAACGGAAGCGCCGGGTCAGGACCGATGAAGTGAACCAAGTGGTCTGGTCCCACCTCTGGTCAGTGTACGCGGGGCCCGCACTCACCTCCGCAGTCAGGGCGGCGAAGAGGGCCTGCACGGACGCAGGGAAAGGGGACCTGTCGTGGACGACCTTCGCCTCCGCCAGGGCGCAAAATGAGGCCCTGGGGGCTCTGAACGCGAAGGCCGAAGGTCTGCTAGCCGCCTGGGAAAAGTGGATCCCGAGGGCCGAGAGAGGCGACATGGCGCAGCAAATACGGGAGCTCCAGGGCAACGCGGCCGACCTCTGGACGAGACAGCTAGGTGAGCTCGGCAGGAACGAAGCCGTGATCGCCGAGGTCGAAAGGAAGGCCGTGGAGGACAGAAGAAGGGCCGCCAAGGACAGCGCTGAGGCCGCCTCGGCCGAGAGGAAAGCTGCGGAAGCTAGACTGAAGGCCGCCGAGGATAGCGCTGCGGCAGAAAGGAGGACCGCTGAGGCGGAGGAGAGAAACACTGAAACGAGACAGAAGGCTGCCATACTCCAGCTGATGACGGCTGAGGCAGCCGAGGTAGAGCGCGTCAGGGTGGCCGAGGCCCAGCGAAAGGCGTGGGAGGAGACGCGGAGCGCTGCGCCGGTCGGCTCGGAAGGAGGAGACGCGCATGAAAGAGTCACACCGAGAGTGCGCCTCCAACCCCTGCAGCTGCCAAGGTTCGGCGGGTGCAGGAGAGACTTCCACCGGTGGCGGAAAGACTGGGAGAGCCTCCAGCGCCAAGGGGATCCGTACGGGTCACCTGAGGTTAAAAAGTTTCAGCTCCTGGGCAGCGTGGAGCGGAAGATTCTTGACGAACTCAGGCTCTCAAGTTACAACTCCGCCGAGGAAATGCTCAGGGTCCTCGAGAACCGGTTCGGAGACAAGGCCGCGATCGCGATTCAAATAATCGAGGAGCTGGAAAAAATCCCGGCGGCGAGATGGAGTCAGCCCAGGAAAACTATCGACCTCATCCAAACTGTGGAGAAGGCTCTGGTCGACCTGAAAGACCTCGGGAGCACCGACGCCATTAAGAACCCGCTCGCAGTCAGAACCATAGAGAGCAAACTACCGTCTCGCTTACAGGAGAGCTGGCTTGCCTTCAGGCTTAAGGGCGCAAACGGCGTCACTCCGGAACGCCATTTCGACGCCCTCCTGGGGTTCCTGAAGGAGCAGGAGGCGATCCTCGAAGGGCTGGAGCTTCTGGGGAAGTCGGAGGCACCTGAGAGGACGAACAGGTGGGAGAAGAAAGCGCTCACGAGATCCACGGGAGCGGTCCCCGAGGAAGAGGCAAGCGGCGAGAGCGAGGACGAGGGTCATGGAGACGAGTCGGAAGAGCGGGGAGCGTACTCGAGGGCCGCGGGCGCACGCCCGGAGGGAGACGCATGCGGCGTGTGCGGAGGCAGGGATCACGAGGGGAAGGTATATTTCTGCGGGACGTTCAGGAGCCTCGGCCCGGTCGAAAGGAAGAAAACAGCGAAGAGGATCAACGCCTGCCGGAGGTGCCTGGACTCTCACGGCGAAAGTGGGAGGTGCTCCAACAGGTTCATCTGCAAGAGGATACGCTGCCGGGAAGGCGAGGTCCCGGAGCACCACCACCTGTTGTGCCCTTATGAGGGAGAGGAGAAGGGTGGCGGAGAGCAGCGGGGAAGGCAGAAGGAGGGAAGAGGCGGTCCCCCGGGGGCAGGGGGGGTGCCCGAGCAGCTGGAGAAGGCCCTTACCCAAACCGAACCCAAGGCAGTAGCTGCAATGAGGAAGGCGTGGAGGGAAGCACGCACACTCAGGGCGGAGGCGCGTGCGGATGTAGGAGGAGAGGATCTCTCGGGAGGAAGCGGCCCCGGAGTGCACCCGGTGCTCATGATGATCATGAAAGTCACCGTCGGTGGGGGACAGACGGTCGGGGCCCTGATGGATCTGGCGTCCGACACCAACTACATCACCCACCAAGCCGCCAACAGACTCCGCCTGAGGGGAGAGAAAGTCACGCTGATCGTGCACGGGGTCGGACCGATGGAGGCGAGGGTCAAGACCAGGAAGTACCAACTCAAGATCAGGGTGCGGACCCCAGAGCGCTCCTGGACGCTCCACGAGTTGACTTGCTACGGCCTGGAAACAATCGCCCGCGCGGACCAACCCGTCGACCCGGGGCGGCTCCAGATACTCTTCCCAGGGGTCAAGAGGGAGGAGTTGGTCCGCCCGGACAAGATCGAACTCCTAATCAGCCTCCGGGAAGGTCGGCTCGCCCCGTGGCAGATGAAGAGAGTGGGTGACTTGGTCCTGTGGGACGGCCCGCTGGGGAAGGTCGTAGGGGGGACGCACCCTGGCCTGCTCGAGGACGTCGAGGTGACTGCCCACCGGTCCAACACGCACTTTGCGCGCTCGTTGAGGACGGCGGCTGAGAGGGTCGAGGAGATCCTAGAAGAGGAGGAGCCTGAAAGGACGGCCAGGACCGCGGCCACGAGCGGCGTGGAGTTCTTGGAGTGGTTGAGGTGGGACAGTATCGGCGCCGCCTGCGTGCCCAAGTGCGGGGGGTGCCGGTGCGGGACGTGCCAGCCGGGCGGTAAAGAGATGTCGCTGGTGGAGGAAAAAGAGCTGGAGGAGATCAAGAAGGGCCTATCCTACGTGGAGGCGGATGGACACAGCGACTCCCCCCACTGGGATGCGGCGTACCCCTGGGTAGAAGATCCGGTCTCGCTTCCGGACAACAGGAAGGTAGTGGAAGCGACGTTCCGAAGGACCGAGAAGCGGCTCGCAAGGGAGGCGCGGTGGAAAGCGGCCTACACGGAGCAGGTCCGCGACTTCCTGGAAAGAGGAGCAGCCGTCGAGCTGACGAAGGACGCCATTGACGCCTGGAAGGGGCCCGTCTAGTACGTGAGTCATCTGGTCGCGCTCAACCCCCACTCGCTCACCACGCCGGTGCGCCTCGTCTGGAATAGCAGCCAGGAGTTCAGGGGAGTGAGCCTGAACAGCCTGCTATTGAAGGGGCCGGACGTCCTGAACCCGATCCGAGCGGTGCTGCTCAGGTTCAGAACCGGGGTGCACGCGGCCGTGGGAGACATCCGCAAGATGTACAACTCGGTGTGGCTGAAGGAGCGAGAAGTCCACCTCCACCGCTTCCTCTGGAGAGACTCGCCGGAGGAGGACATCCGAGTTTTCGCCGTCACCCGAGTGAACATCGGCGACAGGCCGGCGGGGTGCATCGCGCAACTGGCTTTGAGGGAGACGGCCAACCTGCCGAAGTTCCGTGACATGGCCAAGGAGAGGAGGGTCATCGAGGAAGACTGCTACGTGGACGACGTTCTCACGTCCCACAACGATCTAGAGGAGCTTGACAAGATCACAGCAGGGGTAGAGAAGATACTCAGTGCGGGAGGCTTCTCGCTCAAGCCATGGGTCCGCTCCGGTCAAAGTGGGAGGCGTGGGAGCGTCCCGAACGGGCAGGGCGGCAAGAGCCTTGAACCGGCGGCCGAGACCCTCGTGCTGCCAAATCAGCTCGGAGAAGAAGACAACAAGGCCCTCGGCCTCGGGTACCACGTGAGCAGCGACCAGCTCTTCCTGAGGGCCCCGATCAACTTCTCCGGGAGGAAGCAGAAGCTGAGGCTGGAGGCCAACCTCTCAGAGGCGGAGGTCAAAGCAAGGACGCCGGACCCCTTGTCGAGGCGTGAGCTCCTGAGCCAAGTCGCAGGACTCTACGACCCTCTCGGTCTGGTGACCCCCGTCAAGGAAAAGGGAGCCATCCTGGTGAGAAGGGCGTTCCAGGAGTCCGGAAGGAAGGAAGCCAGGCAGGGCTCGTGGGACAACCCCCTCTCCCAGAATCTCCGGGGCGAGGCCATCCTGCTGTTCGAGGAGTACGCGCGACTGAGCCGCGTCAGTTTCCCGAGGGGCCTGACCCCATCCGGATGGAAAGGGAAACCGTGGGGAGTGACGTTTTCGGATGGGAGCGACGACGCTTTCGGAGCCGTCCTCTACCTGAGGTGGGAGACGTCCACCGGGGTGGTCACGTGCCTAGTCGAGGCAAAGGCCAAACTGACGCCCCTGGACCAGAAAGGCGACGTGGTCAAGTCTGAAATCTGCGGAGCGGTCTTCGCCTCCAGACTGAAGAAGTACTGGGAGAAGCAGAGCCGGCTGGAGGTCGAGAGATGGGTCCACTTCGTGGACAGCCAGACCATCCTGGGAGCCATCCAGAGGGAGAGCTACGGGTACCAGACGTTCTTCGCGAACAGGGTCGGTGAGATCCAGAGGGCCGGGCCCGTAGCTGACTGGAGGTGGATCCCTGGAGAACTGAACGTTGCCGACCTCGTCACCCGAGGGTGCTCCCCGGAAGACCTGGGGGAGCACTCCGTCTGGCAGAAGGGGCCCAAGTTCTTGGAGGGGCCGGTGGATGAGTGGCCCATGAAATCCGCGGGGGAGGTGGCGGCCGAAGCAAGGGAGGCCGTGAGCAAGCTCCAGAGAAAGGCCTTCACAGCGGTCCTCACTCGCGCCCAGGCGCGGAAGGCGCTAAGTCCCGGGGCCGCGGCAGGAAGAGAGGGTGAGGCCCCTAGCTCCCCCGAAGAAAAGAGAGAGACGACCGCCTCAGGAGAAAGGGGCGAGGAGGGGCTGTGGGGCGCGAGTATAGTTGAACTGATCAAGCCGGAGAAGTTCAGCACCCTGCGTGGGCTGTGTGGGGCGCTCGGTTGGCTCAGGCGGGTCGTGAGGAGGTGGTTGGATCGCAGAGGAGCCGCAAAGAGAGAAAAGTGGGAGGCCAAGCTCGAGAGGAAGCCTAAGGAGGCGCCCGCGCTGAGCGCGTGGGAGCTGAGAGCCGCGTTCCAGGAGTTGTGTCTGGCGGCCCAAAAAGGAGTCGTCTTCCCCGAATCCACGCTGAGTCGGCTGGTGGTGGCCAAGGACGCCGGGACTGGACTGCTAAGGTGCTATGGAAGGGTCCGAGGCGTGGGAGCGGGCGAAGTAGGAGTGCCGCTGATCCCCTACGGAGCATGGGTCAGCACCCTGTTGGCCCGCGAGGCTCACAGAGCAAATCATGAGGGCACGGCCGGGACCCTTCTGCGGATGAGAGGGAAGGCCTGGGTGGTGCAAGGTCAGCGGGCTGCGTGGAAAGTTGCCGACTCCTGCGTCCCCTGTCGAAAGACCAGGGCGAAGGCGTGCAAGCAGGTCATGAGTAGTCTCCCCCTTGAACGGACCGAGCCAGCCGCTCCTTTCGCGTTCACCTCCGTGGACCTCTTTGGCCCGTACACTGTCAAGGACGTGGTGAAGAGGAGGTCCGGAATGAAAGTGTGGGGCGTGGTGTTCGCTTGCATGGCCTCACGAGCAATGCACGCGGATATGGTGGAGAGCCTGTCCACAGAGAGTTTCCTGGGCTGCTACCAGAGGTTCACCGCGCTCCGTGGGCACCCCAAGAAGATCTGGTCGGACCAGGGGACGAACTTCATAGGGGCCCGGCCGGTCTTGAAGGAGATCTACGGATTCCTGGGAGGGATAAATAAGGACAGGGTGACGGCCGAAGCCGCTGAGCACGGAACCGAGTGGGCCTGGGCGCTCCATCCGCCCGACTCTCCCCATCGGAATGGCGCGGCTGAGGCGGCAGTCCGGGTGATTAAGCGGGCGCTGGGCAGCATCGGAGGGGATGGAAACCTCACAGGGCTGGAGTTCCAGACGGCGCTCTTCCTTGCGGCCAACCTGGCAAATGAGAGGCCTATCGGCGCCAGGGTCCAGATGCGGGATGACGCAGTGGAGGTCATCACTCCCAACTCCTTGCTGCTGGGAAGGGCCGGGCCCGAAGGAGACATGCGGGGGTTCGAGCCCACGACCTACCCCTTTGTGAGATTGAGGGCGGTGCAGGCCGAGGTGAACAGGTTCTGGTTGCGGTGGAGCCAACTGGCCGGGCCGAGTCTGTTCATCAGGCCCAAGTGGCACAGGAAAGCCCGAAATGTGGCGGTGGGAGACCTGGTCTGGTTGGCCGACCAGAATGCCCTGAGGGGTCAGTTTAGACTCGGGCGGGTCTTGGAAGTGACTCCCGACAAGGAGGGGGTCGTCAGGGATGCCATGGTGAAGGTGTGCCCCAGCTACCCCGCGTCCGGGCACGCTCGTCCGAGGGCGGGGACTACCGAAGGACGGGGACCCTCCGTCGTACTCAGCAGGGACGTGCGGAGGCTCGTGGTGCTCATTCCCGTGGAGGAACAGGATGGCGGGCCCGCGGACGTATGATGGCGGTGGTTTTTGTGGTCCCCTTGGGTCTGGAGACCAGGGGACCAAGTGGGAGGTGTGCGGTTTACTGCGCGTTCAGGGGAGCTCTGTCGTCTAAGAGCGCTGGGATTGGCTGTTGCCGAGAAGGGGGCTTAGGGGCAGGAACACACCGAGCAGGGTCCTCAGGTCTTTCTCACCTGGATTTCGGGGGAGGCGGTTGAAATGAGGAATTGGTGCGTTGGTTGCTATTCGTGTTCCCCCCTTGATTGTTTCCCCCCAATTGATCCCTGATGTGACTGTAATTGTGTTCCTTGTGTTTCTTGTGTTTTCCCAGTTCGAAATCTGCTTGTTTTCTAATTAAAGTAAAGAATTGGGAACTCGAATCTCGACGCCTCTTTCCAGCCCCCCGTGTAAGGGACAAATTACACGACAATGCGCTTTACAGAGAACAAGGGAGGTGGGCATACGACCCACTCCTACATATTCCAGAAAAAAGGGCCTCCGGTATTCAATTCATTCATTCATTCAATCAATCAATCAATCAATCAATCATACAATTCACACTTCCCTCAGTCCAGCGTCCATTTTTGTTGACCTCAAGCGACCTTCAGAGACCATTCATTTATGTTTGCAAATGTCCACGGTGAACACAAAGCTAACTGAATTTAAAAATAAATAAAAAAGTTGAATAGCTGAATTTGAATGCTCCCCTAGGGTCTGGCTCACAACGCACACACACACACACACACACACACATATATACACACGCATGCACACAACACACACACACAAACACACACACACACATACATACACAAACTCGCGCGCACACACACACGCGTCAGGACACAGATCAGAGGTCAGTGGGTGTGCAGAAGCAGATGCTGCAGATGATCTAGTTTCCTGGCGTAGTGAAGCTGAATTCAGGCCGGTGTTGAAGTACCTTTTAAAGTCCTGCATGTTCTGCTCCAGTTCCCAGAGAGAGAGAGAGAGAGACACTTCCAGCATCCAGCATCCAACTGGTTCACCCTGCTGGAGAGTGGACGAGGTCGGTGGACGAGGATGTCACTGGACGAGGTCGGTGGACGAGGTCGGTGGATGAGGTCGGTGGACGAGGATGTCGCTGGACGAGGTCGGTGGACGAGGTCGGTGGATGAGGTCGGTGGATGAGGTCGCTGGACGAGGTCGTGGATGAGGTCGTTGGATGAGGTCGGTGGATGAGGTCGCTGGACGAGGTCGCTGGACGAGGTTGGTGGACGAGGAGGTCGGTGGATGAGGTCGGGTGGTGGGTGCTCATCCAGGGTGGGGTGGTGGTCCTCATCCAGGGTGGGGTGGTGGTCCTCATCCATGGAGGGGTGGTGGTGGTCCTCATCCAGGGTGGGGTGGTGGAGGGGTGGTGGTCCTCATCCAGGGTGGGGTGGTGGAGGGGTGGTGGTCCTCATCCAGGGTGGGGTGGTGGTCCTCATCCAGGGTGGGGTGGTGGTGGTCCTCATCCAGGGAGGGGTGGTGGTCCTCATCCAGGGTGGGGTGGTGGGTCCTCATCCAGGGTGGGGTGGTGGGGGCTCATCCAGGGTGGGGTGGTGGTCCTCATCCAGGGAGGGGTGGTGGTCCTCATCCAGGGTGGGGTGGTGGTCCTCATCCAGGGTGGGGTGGTGGTGGGGTGGTGGGTCCTCATCCAGGGTGGGGTGGTGGTGGTCATCCAGGGTGGGGTGGTGGTCCTCATCCAGGGTGGGGTGGTGGGTCCTCATCCAAGGTGGGGTGGTGGTCCTCATCCAGGGTGGGGTGGTGGTGGGTCCTCATCCAGGGTGGGGTGGTGGTGGGGTGGTGGTCCTCATCCAGGGTGGGGTGGTGGTGGTCATCCAGGGTGGGGTGGTGGTCCTCATCCAGGGTGGGGTGGTGGGTCCTCATCCAAGGTGGGGTGGTGGTGGTCATCAAGGGTGGGGTGGTGGTCCTCATCCAGGGTGGGGTGGTGGGGGCTCATCCAGGGTGGGGTGGTGGTCCTCATCCAGGGTGGGGTGGTGGTGGGGTGGTGGTCCTCATCCAGGGTGGTGTGGTGGGGGCTCATCCAGGGTGGGGTGGTGGTGGTCCTCATCCAGGGTGGGGTGGTGGTGGTCCTCATCCAGGGTGGGGTGGTGGTCCTCATCCAGGGTGGGGTGGTGGTCCTCATCCAGGTCGGGGTGGTGGTCCTCATCCAGGGTGGGGTGGTGGGTCCTCATCCAGGGTGGGGTGGTGGGGGCTCATCCAGGGTGGGGTGGTGGTCCTCATCCAGGGTGGGGTGGTGGGGGCTCATCCAGGGTGGGGTGTTATGGGGGCTCATCCAGGGTGGGGTGGTGGAGGGGTGGTGGGGGCTCATCCAGGGTGGGGTGGTGGGCCAGGTGCATGTTGGGCCTCATTGGATTTGCCTTAATAATTCATTATTATTGATTAAGCTTCATTATTGATAAATAATGAAGACTTTTTACAAACCGACAAAACCCTCTTTGGCTTTCCCCGATCCATCCATCCATCCAGCTTTCCCCGATTATGATAAACTGCAGAATGACAGCTGCTTGAGCCATATTTTGCCTTGTGCATTTACAGTCGTAGACGGTAGACTATGCACTGGCTTGCGTTTTATTAACCTACCTGCAGTTTCATGTAGGCTGTGGGTTATGCGGAGAACCAAGTAAAAACACTAACTTTTATTCAATGTTCAAGTCTTTAATGTTGATTTATTAGACTAGCCTCCCGTTCCTAGGAACAAAGAGAAGTAGGCTACATTTTAATTGAATTGTGATAGCACCAATGCCTGACAATCAATGACGTTATAGGCCTACTGAAATGGGCTACTTTTTTCCCCGTAGGCTTATAGTCTACTTCTCCACCTCGAGCTTCACTTTTTCCATCTTAATAGCCTGTTTTATCTCTAGTTCCTCTTGTATAGAGACTTCACATTGTCTACTCCAACCTGAAACTATTAAAAACTATAGTCTACATTTGCTTTATTTAAGCGTCCCTTGACAGTCTAGGGGTTGCACCTGACAGAATAAGATATATTGATATAGGCTACAATTGCTTTACATGCCATAAGAATAGGCATCAATCAATCTATCAATCAAAGCTTTATTTGTATAGCGCATTTCATACCCAGAGGCAACACAATGCGCTTTACAGAGAACAAGGGAGGTGGGCATACGACCCACTCTCTACATATTCCAGAGGGAAGCAAAAAAACAGTAATCACCCGGGGGCCAGATAAGTGAGCTGTAAAAATTCTTCCCTGACCCCTCTCAACAAGGCGATCGAGCAAGCTCCAGGAGTATGTTTGTCTACCGGCTAAGAACATTTATGAAGCAATACATTGCATTGAATTACATTTCAGAGTAAGAGAGGCTAAAAGCATCATAGGAGAAAGAATATTCTGCGGACATGCTACATCATCCACAGTAGACACAGGGGTATCTATCGGACTTCGTGAGGTCTGCTGGTGACAGTGGGGCATCCACTGGACCTGGTTAGAAGATAGGAGGGAGAGAGAGAGCCAGCAGGGAGAGGGGAGGCAGAACAGGGTTAGTAGCACATAGAGCCATACAGACCACACAGATATTGAAACAGGCAACCTGGGGCAGGCTCCTGGAATATATTTGTCTAATGGCTAAGAACATTTAAAGAACAATAAATAATATTAAATTAAGTTTAAATTAAGTTTTCGGAGTAAGAAAGGCTAAGAGCATCAGGTCCAGGCCTAAGCCGGATGTGGACTGATGTGTGTCTGTGTGTGCGTGTGTGTGTGTGTGTGTACTAAATACTACGACATCCACAGCTCCGCAGCTGACACTGGACCTGGTTAGAGGATAGGAGGGAGAGAGAGAGACACTAGGGGAGACATAAAACGGTTAGTAGCACACTACTCAGAGTCATTGAAGCAACACAACAGTCAGAACAAGCCTGTTTCAGGATAACCAGCTTCTGTACACTACTTGATATACATACATTGCATAGCAGGACAAATATCAATGTATACAGAGGATTCACAGGTAGGTTTGAGGCTGCCTTTCTGTATCTCAAGGTCCTAGCTAGTGATTGTAGGCTAGGTCGAAAAGGTACGTCTTGAGGCATAGCCCAATGATCTAGCCTACTCGTGTTCATGTGGAGGATAATGATAAAACATAGGCAGTATTTTTCCAGCTTTCCTTCCTGCCTTTGGCAGTCGCGACTGTGTTGCGCCAATACTGTAGTTCATATTTCTATAATATTGCTCCTCTTGTGTGAAATGCAGTGGATGGAACTTATGCCACGTTCCAGATAGGATTTTGAGCCCGTAAGTTACGACTTCAAGTCACGACTCACGACTTCATAGCGTTCCAGGCAAACTGTCTGAATGTGTGGCATTCTTGATAAATGTAAACAAGCCAATATGGCGAAAGCTTGAGATCTGGCACACTGTCAGAGCTGGCAAGCTAAACGTTACATAATTGTATTTATTGACATCATCGACATTTCGCCGTTTGCATGGTAAGTTCAGGCTTACCTGAACGTTAGCTAGCTATCTCTGGTCGTCAACATATTTGGACATCATTACATACACAGAGCAGATTGTAGTGCATAATTGTTTGTATTATTTTGATTACAACGTACACATTTACTTTACGTTGCCCTAAAGTTATCTTTGTCGGCGTACCAATGTGGGCTGCCATCTTGTTTAGAGGCTGTGTGATGTCAGAAAGCCAACTGGGAGTACATCGATCTGTATGAGTTCACGGGTCGGAAGTTATGTGTAGAAGGTTGGAAAAATAAGGGTTATGAGTTGCCTGGAACGCAGCATTAGTTATGTGTATTGTTTGCCTCGTCCATGGCCGTGTCAGAATACCCTTACTAAGGTATGTGACTGGTCATTTCATGCAAATACCTCCCCTTTAACCGTGAACGCACTCATAGCTAGATTGGACCAGCAGGGTAGACTTAAAGAATTGATAGCCTCCGTCATAGTACCGTTTATCCGTTGCGGTTGCGGTTGTTAAAGTTATCCTGGATATGTTGAGCTAGCTTCGTAGTACATGGCCCAGAACAGAAACAAGCCAGCCACGCACATAAGCCAGGCTGGACCGGGTCTGGTTAGTGGAGGGTTTTCTGCGGAAGGTTTTTGCCCAGTGCCTGTTGTTATGGTAATGACCGTGTGTGCCCATCCCTCTGCAGAGAAAGCAGTAAGAACAACTACAACGGGCTGTTATTGGCTCTCTACTTCACTCCTCTTTCTCTCTACCTCTCTATCAGTCCATCTCTTTCTGCCTCTCTCTCTCTCTCTCTGCCCCCCCATCTCTCTCTCGCTCCCTCTCTACCTCTCTCTCTGTCCCCCATCTCTCTCTCTCTACCTCTCTCTCTGTCTCCCATCTCTCTCTCTCTACCTCTCTCTCTGTCCCCCATCTCTCTCTACCTCTCTCTCTGTCTCCCATCTCTCTCTCTCTACCTCTCTCTCTGTCTCCCATCTCTCTCTCTCTACCTCTCTCTCTGTCCCCCATCTCTCTCTCTCTCCCTCTCTCTCTGTCCTCCATCTCTCTCTCTCTACCTCTCTCTCTGTCTCCCATCTCTCTCTCTCTACCTCTCTCTCTGTCCCCCATCTCTCTCTCTCTCTACCTCTCTCTCTGTCTCCCATCTCTCTCTCTCTCTACCTCTCTCTCTGTCCTCCATCTCTCTCTCTCTACCTCTCTCTCTGTCTCCCATCTCTCTCTCTCTACCTCTCTCTCTGTCCCCCCATCTCTCTCTCTCTACCTCTCTCTCTGTCCTCCATCTCTCTCTCTCTACCTCTCTCTCTGTCCCCCATCTCTCTCTCTCTACCTCTCTCTCTGTCCCCATCTCTCCCTATCTTTCCCTCTCTCTCTCTCTCCCTCTCTCTCTCCTCATACCTCTTTCTCTCTCCCTCTCTATTCATCTCTCTCTCTCCCTGGTGTCCAGGGCTGTTCATGTGTGTTATGCTCTGTGCGGGAGGGCGTAACTGCTGGTTCATGTGTGTTATGCTCTGTGCGGGAGGGGTAACTGCTGGTTCATGTGTGTTATGCTCTGTGCGGGAGGGTAACTGCTGGTTCATGTGTGTTATGCTCTGTGCGGGAGGGTAACTGCTGGTTCATGTGTGTTATGCTCTGTGCGGGAGGGGTAACTGCTGGTTCATGTGTGTTATGCTCTGTGCGGAGGGGTAACTGCTGGTTCATGTGTGTTATGCTCTGTGCGGGAGGGGTAACTGCTGGTTCATGTGTGTTATGCTCTGTGCGGGAGGGTAACTGCTGGTTCATGTGTGTTATGCTCTGTGCGGGAGGGGTAACTGCTGGTTCATGTGTGTTATGCTCTGTGCGGGAGGGGTAACTGCTGGTTCATGTGTGTTATGCTCTGTGCGGGAGGGGTAACTGCTGGTTCATGTGTGTTATGCTCTGTGCGGGAGGGGTAACTGCTGGTTCATGTGTGTTATGCTCTGTGCGGGAGGGGTAACT
>NW_028176333.1:5000-10000 GCF_949987555.1 Borostomias antarcticus
GTATTCAGCAGGTTCAGTAGTATTCAGTAGTATTCAGCAGGTTCAGTAGTATTCAGCAGGTTCAGTAGTATTCAGTAGTATTCAGCAGGTTCAGTAGTATCCAGTAGGTTCAGTAGTATTCAGCAGGTTCAGTAGTATTCATTAGTATTCAGCAGGTTCAGTAGTATTCAGCAGGTTCAGTAGTATTCAGTAGTATTCAGTAGTATTCAGTAGGTTCAGTAGTATTCAGTAGTATTCAGTAGTATTCAGCAGGTTCAGTAGTATTCAGTAGGTTCAGTAGTATTCAGTAGTATTCAGCAGGTTCAGTAGTATTCAGTAGTATTCAGCAGGTTCAGTAGTATCCAGTAGGTTCAGTAGTATTCAGCAGGTTCAGTAGTATTCATTAGTATTCAGCAGGTTCAGTAGTATTCAGCAGGTTCAGTAGTATTCAGTAGTATTCAGTAGTATCCAGCAGGTTCAGTAGTATTCAGTAGTATTCAGCAGGTTCAGTAGTATTCAGTAGTATTCAGTAGTACTCAGTAGTATCCAGCAGGTTCAGTAGTATTCAGCAGGTTCAGTAGGTTCAGTAGTATTCAGCAGGTTCAGTAGTATTCAGTAGTATTCAGCAGGTTCAGTAGTATTCAGTAGTATTCAGCAGGTTCAGTAGTATTCAGCAGGTTCAGTAGTATTCAGTAGTATTCAGTAGTATCCAGCAGGTTTAGTAGTATTCAGTAGTATTCAGTAGTATTCAGCAGGTTCAGTAGTATTCAGCAGGTTCAGTAGTATTCAGTAGTATTCAGCAGGTTCAGTAGTATTCAGTAGTATTCAGTAGTATTCAGCAGGTTCAGTAGTATTCAGCAGGTTCAGTAGTATTCAGTAGTATTCAGTAGTATTCAGCAGGTTCAGTAGTATTCAGCAGGTTCAGTAGTATCCAGCAGGTTCAGTAGTATTCAGTAGTATTCAGTAGTATTCAGCAGGTTCAGTAGTATTCAGTAGTATTCAGCAGGTTCAGCAGTATCCAGCAGGATTCAGTAGTATTCAGTAGTATTCAGTAGTATTCAGTAGTATTTAGTAGTATTCAGCAGGTTCAGTAGTACTCAGCAGGTTCAGTAGTATTCAGTAGTATTCAGTAGTATTCAGTAGTATCCAGCAGGTTCAGTAGTATTCAGCAGGTTCAGTAGTACTCAGCAGGTTCTGTAGTATTCAGTAGTATTCAGTAGTATTCAGTAGTATCCAGCAGGTTCAGTAGTATTCAACAGGTTCAGTAGTATCCAGCAGGTTCAGTAGTATTCAGTAGTATTCAGTAGTATTCAGCAGGTTCAGTAGTATTCAGTAGTATTCAGTAGTATTCAGTAGTATTCAGCAGGTTCAGTAGTATTCAGTAGTATTCAGTAGTATTCAGCAGGTTCAGTAGTATCCAGCAGGTTCAGTAGTATTCAGTAGTATTCAGTAGTATTCAGCAGGTTCAGTAGTATTCAGTAGTATTCAGCAGGTTCAGTAGTATCCAGCAGGTTCAGTAGTATTCAGTAGTATTCAGTAGTATTCAGCAGGTTCAGTAGTATTCAGTAGTATTTAGTAGTATTCAGCAGGTTCAGTAGTATTCAGTAGTATTTAGTAGTATCCAGCAGGTTCAGTAGTATTCAGTAGTATTCAGGAGTATTCAGCAGGTTCAGTAGTATTCAGTAGTATTCAGTAGTATTCAGCAGGTTCAGTAGTATTCAGTAGTATTCAGTAGTATCCAGTAGTATCCAGCAGGTTCAGTAGTATTCAGTAGTATTCAGTAGTACTCAGCAGGTTCAGTAGTATTCAGTAGTATTCAGTAGTATTCAGCAGGTTCAGTAGTATTCAGTAGTATTCAGTAGTATTCAGTAGTATCCAGCAGGTTCAGTAGTATTTAGTAGTATTCAGTAGTATTCAGTAGTATTCAGAAGTACTCAGCAGGTTCAGTAGTATTCAGTAGTATTCAGCAGGTTCAGTAGTATTCAGCAGGTTCAGTAGTATTCAGCAGGTTCAGTAGTATTCAGCAGGTTCAGTAGTATCCAGCAGGTTCAGTAGTATTCAGTAGTATTCAGTAGTATTCAGTAGTACTCAGCAGGTTCAGTAGTATTCAGTAGTATCCAGCAGGTTCAGTAGTATTCAGTAGTATTCAGTAGTATTCAGCAGGTTCAGTAGTATCCAGTAGTATTCAGTAGTATTCAGTAGTATTCAGTAGTACTCAGCAGGTTCAGTAGTATTCAGCAGGTTCAGTAGTATTCAGTAGTATTCAGTAGTACTCAGCAGGTTCAGTAGTATTCAGTAGTACTCAGCAGGTTCAGTAGTATTCAGCAGGTTCAGTAGTATTCAGTAGTATTCAGTAGTATTCAGTAGTATTCAGCAGGTTCAGTAGTATTCAGCAGGTTCAGTAGTATTCAGTAGTACTCAGCAGGTTCAGTAGTATTCAGTAGTACTCAGCAGGTTCAGTAGTATCCAGCAGGTTCAGTAGTATTCAGTAGTACTCAGCAGGTTCAGTAGTATTCAGTAGTACTCAGCAGGTTCAGTAGTATTCAGTAGTATTCAGTAGTATTCATTAGTACTCAGCAGGTTCAGTAGTATTCAGCAGGTTCAGTAGTATTCAGTAGTACTCAGTAGTATTCAGTAGTATTCAGCAGGTTCAGTAGTATTCAGTAGTATTCAGTAGTATTCAGTAGTACTCAGCAGGTTCAGTAGTATTCAGTAGTATTCAGTAGTATTCAGTAGTATTCAGTAGTACTCAGCAGGTTCAGTAGTACTCAGTAGTATTCAGTAGTACTCAGCAGGTTCAGTAGTATTCAGTAGTACTCAGCAGGTTCAGTAGTATTCAGTAGTATTCAGCAGGTTCAGTAGTATTCAGCAGGTTCAGTAGTATTCAGTAGTATTCAGTAGTATTCAGTAGTACTCAGCAGGTTCAGTAGTATCCAGCAGGTTCAGTAGTATTCAGTAGTACTCAGTACTCAGCAGGTTCAGTAGTATCCTGTGTTCAGTGTATAACGCCCCCCCCCAACGCGCTGCCCCCCCCAGGCCTCCCTGGTCTCTGAGCTGAGCCGCTTCGAGGCGGAGCTGGACTCTGAGATCCAGGGTCTGGAGAGGAGTCTGTCCCAGAAGAAGAAGCGCCGAGGCCGGGGTGAGGTACTGAGCCCCCCTCGTGACTTACCCCCCCCCCTACCCCCCCTACCCCCCTACCCCTCTCCACGCCTCCCTCCCCCTGCACGCCCCCCTGTCTGCAGACCCCTCCCCCCCCCTCACCCTCTCACACCCCCAGAGATCCACCGGGAGGTCTTGCTAGTCGCACGGCCCGTCTCAAGGCCGCCCTGCACGCAGCCCTCCGTGACCCAACCCTGACCCCACCCTGACCCCTCCCTGACCCCTCCGTGACCCCGCTCACGACACGCCTGCATTGCATGGCTCTGCTGCTTCAAATCTACAGCGCCTACAAATCTACCCACCTCCCCCTCAGCAAATCCAAACCTGCACTGCAAATCCAACCCCCCCCCACACACACACACCCACACACACACCCACACACACACACACACACACACACACACACACACACACACACACACACACACACACACACACACACTCTTTCCCCCCCTGCTTCTGTTGCGCGATTGGATCACACTTCAAGGAAGGATGTCGATTCCCCCGCGCATTCTTGCTACTCACCTAACCAGCTGTGACGCGCTGCACACACCTCCCGAATCCCAGATCCCTCCGCCGCTCCCGATCCCATCCTTGTATCCCGAGGAGGCTAGGACCCAGGGGATTCCTCCCTCTCCCACCCGCTCCGTAGGGAGTGGTCACCACCTCTGCTCCGCTGGCTTGTTGTGAAGTTTGGTCTGGGTTTGAGACGCGGTACCAGCGGGCTGAGAGGAGCTAGGGGGGGAGCGGGAAGACAGCCTTCAATGTGAGCTCTGCTTTCAGGACGCCAGGACCTCCGAGACAAGATCTGACCCAGGGACAGCGACAGGGACAGTGAAAGAGAACAGGTGGGTGACAGCACTTATTGTAACTGTGTGTGTGTGTGTGCGTGTGTGTGCTTGTGTGTGTGTGTGTGTGTGTGCGTGCTTGTGTGTGTGTGTGTGTGTGTGTGTGGGGGGGGGGGGGGGTCGAGTACACAAGACAGTGAAACTAGAGCCGTGTGATATCCAGTGCATGTAAACGGGGTGGGTAGTATCACTTTTCCGACCGTGGAGCGAAGCGTACGCACGCACCATGTACAGTGAGATTTACACACGCTGGTGTTGAAGAACGGAATTCACACACGACGCGGTACGCCGCTACTATCGAGGAGGAGGCGTGACCTCCCATGTCATCCTCTGTGATTCACGTTCACACACAGCTCCCCTCTGACAGCAGAGGGATAAGGAGGGGATGTGGGAGGAATCGGACTCCACCTGCCGTTTCCTGTCCACCAGGGAATGAGTTGATGACTGATGACTGTCAGCTCTGGCTCTCACCTGGGGCGGCTGTAGCTCAGTTGGTAGAGCGGGTCGTTCAATGATCGAAGGGTCAGTGGTTCGAATCCCAGCTCTGACTGTCCACATGTCGAAGTGTCCTTGAGCAAGACACCTAACCCCAAATTGCTCCCAATGAGCAGGTTAGCACCTTGCATGCAGCTACTGCCATTGGTGTGTGAATGTGTGTGTGAATGGGTGAATGAGAGGCGCCTTGAGTGCCGCTAAGGTGGAAAAGCGCTATATAAGTGCAGTCTGTTTACCATTTGCCATTTAACTATGGGCCATCATCAGCGGTCGTCCATCCGCCCCAAGTCTGTTGACGGCAGCTTGATGACTGTGGTCTCGGCACAAACGTGCGGGACCCGAATTCACCCTGTGGAACAGTAGCAGGCTTGTACAGTAGCCGTACTGTACACTGACACCCTGTCAAGATTGAACAAGTCACCCGAATTTACCCCCCAAGTGTTTTTGTGAGTGCGTAGGACAAGGATAACATCAGGACAGGTTAATTAATTCTTGAACTCCTGGCTGTCAGCCACATTC
>NW_028176332.1:0-5000 GCF_949987555.1 Borostomias antarcticus
CATCATTTGTTTTCTATCACTGGGCTCAGATGATTCAACTGTCCTGTCATTTTTCCAGTTGGTTTCGGGTCGCAGCCCCCTAGAGTAAGACGAGGGTTCGGCTTTTTCCACTGGAACTAACTTTAGAGCCGCTCCTCCAGTCCCCGTTCCCTCCATCCGGAACATCCCGGCGGCCCTCCCCGTGCCCCTGACACACACACACACACACACACACACACACACACACACACACACACACACACACACACACACACACACACACTTGAGCGCACACACAAACACATACAGATACAAGCTCGCTCACACACATCCACGTAGACACGCGCTGCACACACAAACGCACGCAACGCACACGTGACGCGCACACACACACACACGCATACAAGCGCGCTCACACATCCGCGTAAGACACACGACGCACACACAAACAAAACCACGCTGATAGAAACCAGCTCCATTCTCCGTCTGCTTCTCTAATGGACAGCGTAGGCTCTGCCAGACGCAAAGTGCCTTCTCACCAGACCGGAGAACCTTCTAGAACCCAGCGTGAGTCATTGTTTTAACTTGATTTGAGCCAGCCAGTGCTTTCTGAGGAATATGTCACACATTGTAACAGTCAGCTGTAGCAGCTCCGTCCACTAACCCGAGTCGGAGCTGCGCCGGGCAGATCTGACGAACCCCGAAGACAGCTGATGATCCACGGCTTTGACAAGGGGACGCGAAAGGCCGTTACACGGAGACGAAGGGGGGAAAAAAAATATGACCCAAATTCTTTGAGGACAGGAGAAGACTTGAGGTTTTCAGAGAGGGCGCAGGTTTTCGGCCCAGACGTTTTTTTCCGGTGCATCAGCCCTTTTCTCAGGGTGACTGGAATGTTCTCCAGGAGAGTGCGAGCTGCCCGGCAGTCCCGGTAATGGCTTTACCACTCGGCCAACGTGCTGGCCTGCCTGGCAGGCTGACTGGCTGGTCCGGGACTGTCTGCTCCTAATAAGACGAAGGTATTGGTGCGATTCCCAGCCACGCATGCATCCGCTGCTTCCCAATCATTAGAAACTCGAACCGTTTCCCCCTTCGACCACTTCTTTCCCCTCGTCCCCCTTCAACGTTAGAATAGCAACCCGACGTCTCTCTCGCTCTTCCAGCCGCACGACTGCCTCTGACTTCGCGGTCCACGTCAGGGCGGATTGTGGAAGATTTTTAACTGATCTAGTCAAAAAGGATTTGCCAAGATTCGCTCAAAGAGGTTAAGTCTGGTTTATTGAGAAAACATACGAGCGCAAGGACTTCAGGGCAACACACGTGAGTGGTTTATCCAAGTGAAGTGCCGCAGTCTGGTCTTGCGCGGCCTTATATTCAAGCAATACACAGGTAGGGCGCTTCCAGGATGTGATTGGCTAACCCATTGTACACGTCATATTAAATGGCAGGCGTCATCAACAGTGGTCGAGATTAGACACGTGACATGAGAAAAGGCGGGAATTCTTGCAGGGACAATGGGACAAAGGATGGTTATTCTGGAGCAGACAACGTCTAGGTGTCTCGACCTCCTGGAGAGGTCATCCTGTCTATGTGAAAGGTTGAGGGAGGTGGTGAATTACAAAGGAGGTGGTGAAACGTGAAACTACAATTTCTATGACAGGATTCACCCCGATCCTATGAGACGGCCAGATGGTTGGTTTTCACGGAAAGGTCCCCCTCCCCTCCTGGACATGCTGTGATCCCAATGACTTATGTTCCCTGTAAAGGAAAAATCTTACTTGGTTTAGTTTAGATTTCAAAGAACACGCTGAGTGGTCGGTCAAGCTGGTTTCAAACAAAGACAATAGTTTATTCTATGTTACGATTTTGCAAATTCGGACTCGAGCACAGGAAGTGAATCCAGGCAGACTGAGTTCACTTGGGGACGAGGTCGATAGGTTATAACGTGAAAAAGGAAGTGACATAGTTTCAGGATGAAGAGGACAGGGAAGTGATGTCAGACAGGAAGAATTTGTAGTTTTAACAGACTGATCTATGAGAACGAACTACAACGTTAGAACAACAGTCAAGTAGGAAAACAAAACACTTTGGTGAGACTTGAATTTCATTCCCATCCCCTCCAGATACGTCCAGGTGCGTTGCAGAGAAGAAGTACACGGAGCAGCAGGCCAAGAAGCTCTTCCCGCAGGTGTTCGTACCGGTCTGCAACCCCGACGGCACGTACAGCGAGGTCGGGACACGCAAGAGAGACGCCGACACACCTCCACTACGCACCCAACCGCATGACTTCTGTGTTCAAACCCAACCGAATGTTGTTAGAATTGCAATGAAAGGGTGTGGAGGTTCTAGGTCTGTTCTAGGCCTGTTCAAACCGCACTGTTGTGAGTTCTCGTGTGTTGCTGTGACGCTCGCAGGTGCAGTGTCACAGTTACACGGGGTACTGCTGGTGCGTCACGCCCAACGGACGGCCTATCAGCGGCTCGGCAGTGGCCAATAAGAAGCCCCGATGCCAAGGTAGGTGGAACCAGATCATCAACCGTTATACATAATGGCCGACGCCATTCGGGAATTCAGTTGAGCAACGATGACAAAGTCTTGTTCGGCCCACTCACACTGTGAACCTACACCGCGGGTCGCATTCCCGCAGACCACAGCAAAGACTTGTGGGAAAGTTCGGACCGCGCGATCCAACCGCTATCAAGGGGTTAGCAATCCTAGGCCTGTTGCTCAAGGCGGATGGGCTGTGGGGTAAATCAGCCCAGTAGAAAAATCTCGCTGCCGGTTTGAGTTGAGCAAGAAAGTTAAACTGCGAGGAATGTCCAGCGTTCCTGGATAATGGCGTCTGCCAAACAATCAAATAACCAATGCCACATGTCCCTGTTCACTCTGGGGCTCGCTAGGGAATCAGTGTGATTTGCTAGCTTTGAGGTAGCAGGAGCCGCCGCGGGGGTTTTTGTGTCACAATACGAGGCCAGCAATGCTTAAGATCACTGACATGGCCAACGCACGGTCGTGGTTGTCCGCAAAATGGCCGCGTACCGATTGATCGGGACCAGGCTAACTCCTGAAAACGTGTGGGTTTTTTAGGGTCAAAGCAAGAGAGGGCGAGCACCAGGGAACCAGGTAAAGCAGGTGAGTACCACCTCCGGAGAAAGTTTTCGCTCGATATCTTTTGACAATAGCAGAACTCGTATGTTGTTTTAGGTGTGTGTGTGTGTGTGCGCGTGTGTGTGTGATGCACCTGTGCGAGTGTGTGTCATGTGTTTGCATGGTGCACATGTCAGAGCTTGTCTCACTGATATTTTTGCCGATTGAGAACAGCCTTGGGGGATTGTCGAAAAACTTCTTGTCTGTTACTGAGTAATGAGCCCAAGGAGAGAGACTGTGGTGGTGGGTTTTTACACACACACACACACACACACACACACACACACACACACACACACACACACACACACACACACACACACACACACACACAGCAGTCTCAGAATGTGCCCATAACCCCCTCTTGTCTTCAACAGCAGCCAAAGAGGTGAACTCTCCTGATGATTGACCATCCGTTCACCCTTTTTTCTCTTCCAGCAAGAGTCTAATCTACACAGACACGCCTCAGCTCTCCTCCAACTAACGATTCACCTCCTCTATCGTTCTCTCCAGCTCTCTCTCTCTCTCTTCCATGTGCTCTCTATCTCTTCTATATCCCTCAATCCTCCTCTGTGACCCACCCTGAAAAACATCAGGCCCGTACAAGCATCGGTCTCCCTCATCTCTTTCAGACCAGACCTCATCTCTTTCAGACCAGACCTCATCTCTTTCAGTCCAGACCTCATCTCTTTCAGACCTCATCTCTTTCAGACCTCATCTCTCTCAGACCTCATCTCTCTCAGACCTCATCTCTTTCAGTCCAGACCTCATCTCTCTCAGACCAGACCTCATCTCTTTCAGACATCATCTCTTTCAGACCAGACCTCATCTCTAGTCCAGACCTCATCTCTCTCAGACCAGACCTCATCTCTTTGACCTCATCTCTTTCAGACCTCATCTCTCTCAGACCTCATCTCTCTCAGACCAGACCTCATCTCTTTCAGACCAGACCTCATCTCTTTCAGACATCATCTCTTTCAGACCTAATCTCTTTCAGACCTCATCTCTCAGTCCAGACCTCATCTCTTTCAGACCTCATCTCTCAGTCCAGACCTCATCTCTCTCAGACCTGACCTCATCTCTTTCAGACCTCATCTCTAGTCCAGACCTCATCTCTTTCAGACCTCATCTCTTTCAGACCTCATCTCTTTCAGACCTCATCTCTAGTCCAGACCTCATCTCTTTCAGACCTCATCTCTTTCAGACCTCATCTCTAGTCCAGACCTCATCTCTTTCAGACCTCATCTCTAGTCCAGACCTCATCTCTTTCAGACCTCATCTCTTTCAGACCTCATCTCTTTCAGACCTCATCTCTCTCAGACCTCATCTCTTTCAGACCAGACCTCATCTCTTTCAGACCAGACCTCATCTCTTTCAGACCAGACCTCATCTCTTTCAGACCTCATCTCTTTCAGTCCAGACCTCATCTCTTTCAGACCTCATCTCTCTCAGACCAGACCTCATCTCTTTCAGACCTCATCTCTCTCAGACCAGACCTCATCTCTTTCAGACCTCATCTCTTTCAGACCTCATCTCTCTCAGACCAGACCTCATCTCTCAGACCTCATCTCTTTCAGACCTCATCTCTCTCAGACCTCATCTCTTTCAGACATCATCTCTTTCAGACCTCATCTCTCTCAGACCAGACCTCATCTCTTTCAGACCTCATCTCTTTCAGACCAGACCTCATCTCTTTCAGACCTCATCTCTTTCAGACCTCATCTCTTTCAGTTCAGACCTCATCTCTTTCAGATCAGACCTCATCTCTCTCAGACCAGACCTCATCTCTTTCAGACCTCATCTCTCTCAGACCTCATCTCTCTCAGATCAGACCTCATCTCTTTCAGACCTCATCTCTTTCAGACCTCATCTCT
>NW_028176332.1:12500-26964 GCF_949987555.1 Borostomias antarcticus
CTCTCCCTCTCTCTCTCTCCCTCTCTCTCTCTCTCTCCTCTCTCCCTCCTCTCCCTCTCTCTCTCCCTCTCCCTCTCCCTCCTCTCTCTCCTCATATCTCTCCATCTCTACTCCTCCCACGCTCTCTCACTCCGACTCCCCCTCTCTCGTTTTTGGGAGCGGTTTCTCACCCTCGTAAAGAATCTGTACATAAATTAGCCGTAGCTAGGCGACAGGGGACACATTACTTCTCCGTTATCGGAGACTTTCAGAGTCCAGACTGAGTCCAGACCGAGTCCAGTACAGAGCGTGTTCCCGTGAGAGCCAAGCGGACGCGCCCATAGATTGATTAATTGGTTTTTTATTGATTTTTAAGACAGGGACAAGGTACAGTAGACATTTACCCTATAGAATAGGGAGAGATGCACTGTACAAGTTATAGCTAAACAGCTAATTTCCACCCGCAGTCCCTGGCAAATAAATATACAGTCTTAAATAGTGGGGCAAATAGTACACAGTAGGAGAGTTACATACATAGAAGGAATACAAAAAAGTTATATAGCAGAGATTTCACTCATCCCTAAACCCTCATCCCTATACCCTCATTCCTATACCCTCATCCCTATACCCTCATCCCTCTACCCTCATCCCTATACCCTCATCCCTATACCCTCATCCCTATACCCTCATCCCTCTACCCTCATCCCTCTATACCCTCATCCCTATACCCTCATCCCTATACCCTCATCCCTCTATACCCACATCCCTATACCCTCATCCCTATACCCTCATCCCTATACCCTCATCCCTCTATACCCTCATCCCTATACCCTCATCCCAACCTCCCCAGACCCTTAAAAAACAAACCCTAAGTTCAGCCCCCATACATATGTACTACACACACACACACACACACACACACACACACACTTGACTACTGTTTTCTGTCCCAGATACGAGCAGCCCAAGTGCGATGGCAACGCCCGAGCCCACCCCACCAAACCCAAGGACCACTACCGGACACGCCATCTTCAAGGTGGGTCTCTCTCTGGTCTCTCTCTGGTCTCTCTCTGGTCTCTCTCTGGTCTCTCTCTGGAGAACATCTTCACGGTGGGTCTCTCTCTGGGGAACATCTTCAAGGTGGGTCTCTCTCTGGGGAACGTCTTCAAGGTGGGTCTCTCTCTGGGGAACATCTTCAAGGTGGGTCTCTCTCTGAGGAACATCTTCAAGGTGGGTCTCTCTCTGGGGAACGTCTTCAAGGTGGGTCTCTCTCTGGGGAACGTCTTCAAGGTGGGTCTCTCTCTGGGGAACATCTTCAAGGTGGGTCTCTCTCTGGGGAACGTCTTCAAGGTGGGTCTCTCTCTGGGGAACGTCTTCAAGGTGGGTCTCTCTCTGGGGAACATCTTCAAGGTGGGTCTCTCTCTCGGGAACGTCTTCAAGGTGGGTCTCTCTCTGGGGAACGTCTTCAAGGTGGGTCTCTCTCTGGGGAACGTCTTCAAGGTGGGTCTCTCTCTGGGGAACGTCTTCAAGGTGGGTCTCTCTCTGGGGAACGTCTTCAAGGTGGGTCTCTCTCTGGGGAACGTCTTCAAGGTGGGTCTCTCTCTGGGGAACATCTTCAAGGTGGGTCTCTCTCTGGGGAACATCTTCAAGGTGGGTCTCTCTCTGGGGAACGTCTTCAAGGTGGGTCTCTCTCTGGGGGACGTCTTCAAGGTGGGTCTCTCTCTGGGGAACGTCTTCAAGGTGGGTCTCTCTCTGGGGAACGGGCTGTTCTCTCTGCTTATCCTCCCCCCACGGCCTGCTGGGAAGTTCAACGACATCAGCGGGGCCTCCAACTGTGCATCCCTACCATGAGGACTGATAAGTGTGTGTGTGTGTGTGTGTGTGTGTGTGTGTGTGTGTGTGTGTGTGTGAGAGAGAGGGTGATAACTGTGTGTGTGTGTGTGTGTGTGTGTGTGTGTGTGTGTGTGTATGTGTGTGTGTGTCTCAGTGCGTGCGCGTGGCTTTGTTGACATCATTAGCATGTGTCCAGGAAGTGTGTGATAAAGCCTTGAGGATTCCCAGAGACCCCCCTGCCCACCAGAGAACCCCCCAGGCCCCTAGAGACCCCCCTGCCCCCCAGAGACCCCCGGCCCCCCAGAGAACCCCCAGCCCCCCAGAGACCCCCGGCCCCCCAAAGACCCCCCTGCCCCTCAGAGACCCCCCTGCCCCTCAGAGACCCCCCAGGCCCTCAGAGACCCCCCGCCCCTCAGAGAACCCCCAGCCCCCCAGAGCAGCCCGGACAAACAGGAGACTGGGAGGATTAATGAATCTTGTCATGTGGAGCTGACTGAGAGACGGGGGATAGGGGGGAGACAGGGACAGGGACAGAAGAGACAGGGACAGAGACAGAGACAGAGACAGAGACAGGGACAGAAGAGACAGGGACAGAAGAGACAGGGACAGAGACAGAGACAGAGACAGAGACAGAGACAGAGACAGAGACATAAGAGACAGGGACAGAGACAGAGACAGAGACAGAGACAGAGACAGAGACAGGGACAGAAGAGACAGGGACAGAAGAGACAGGGACAGAGACAGAGACAGAGACAGAGACAGAGACAGAAGAGACAGGGACAGAGACAGGGACAGAAGAGACAGGGACAGAGACAGGGACAGAAGAGACAGGGACAGAGACAGGGACAGAGACAGAGACAGAGACAGAGACAGAGACAGGGACAGAAGAGACAGGGACAGAGACAGGGACAGAGACAGGGACAGAAGAGACAGGGACAGAGACAGGGACAGAGACAGAGAGCCGAGGACGAGAGACAGCAGCAGTGCGGTGGAGGTAGTGAGGGGTGCAGGGATGCCAGACACAGCTGAGGGAAGATGGATGCTCGGGGAGAGAGATGGATGTTTAGGGAAGGGGTCAGTAGTTTCAGGATGTTTGGGGGAGGGGTCAGTAGTTTCAGGATGTTTGGGGGAGGGGTCAGTAGTTTCAGGATGTTTGGGGGGAAGGGGTCAGTAGTTTCAGGATGTTTGGGGGAGGGGTCAGTAGTTTCAGGATGTTTGGGGGAGGGGTCAGTAGTTTCAGGATGTTTGGGGGAGGGGTCAGTAGTTTCAGGATGTTTGGGGAAGGGGTCAGTAGTTTCAGGATGTTTGGGGAAGGGGTCAGTAGTTTCAGGATGTTTGGGGAAGGGGTCAGTAGGTTCAGGATGTTTGGGGGAGGGGTCAGTAGTTTCAGGATGTTTGGGGAAGGGGTCAGTAGTTTCAGGGTGTTTGGGGGAGGGGTCAGTAGTTTCAGGATGTTTGGGGGAGGGGTCAGTAGTTTCAGGATGTTTGGGGGAAGGGGTCAGTAGTTTCAGGATGTTTGGGGGAGGGGTCAGTAGTTTCAGGATGTTTGGGGGGAAGGGGTCAGTAGTTTCAGGATGATTGGGGGAGGGGTCAGTAGTTTCAGGATGATTGAGGAAGGGGTCAGTAGTTCAGGATGTTTGGGGAAGGGGTCAGTAGTTTCAGGATGATTGGGGGAAGGGGTCAGTAGTTTCAGGATGATTGGGGGAGGGGTCAGTAGTTTCAGGATGATTGGATGGGATTTTTCTGAGTAAAGAAAACGAAGAAAGATTTCTCAACTGAACGTTTCATCGTAAGTGAGTCAAGGCCCTAGTGACTGGCTAGTGTCCTGTCCAGGGGTTGTACTAGCTAGTGTCCTGTCCAGGGGTTGTACTAGCTAGCATCCTGTCCAGGGGCTGTACTAGCTAGCGTGCTGTCCAGGGGTTGTACTAGCTACAGTAGTGTCCTGTCCAGGGGTCGTACTAGCTAGCATCCTAGCCGGTCAATTGGGTCCAGTAAAAACAAACGCTGGTCTTATTGAACGACAAGCAGAGGCTATTTCCCCCGGGTTTGAGAGTCACAGTGTGAGAGGGATGGGGTCAGGGGTCACCCCTGGTGTTAGGCCAGTTTAGTGGAACAATGAAACCGAACTCTAATCTCCCGGTCCGATTTAATAGAGCGCTCAAAGCCTCTTGGCACGGACCACATCATTAAGACGTCCGTTGCGAGCGAAGCTTTGCGTCTTATTCACACTCTAGCGGGAGGATCCAATCAAAACGAGCCGGCTAATGATCCAGACAGAGCGACAGGGCGGGGGGCGGGGGGGGGGGTGTCGGCGGGGCGGGGGGGAAGGGGGGGGGGGGGTGTACAGTAGAACAGGTTTGTAGGGCGTCTCCTGGAAGGTGTTCGGCCGCTCTGCTGTCTCTCGATAAACACGCTCCTCGTCCAGGGGGCAGAGTGGACAGAGCGCTCACTGTTGGCCGGCCGTGCCGCAGCTGTTTACGTAGCGGTGTTCTGGCCGGCGCTGTGGACCTCGCAGGTGCTGGGTTTCGCACAACGGGTCCACTCGCTCCCGGACGCGGGACACGGTCGTCTCGCTGAGACACGTCCCGATTAAGATCAACAAACTGGGACATGAATGATGAAAGAGTTTTCGTCAGGTACTCCCAGTTGGGATGGGAGGGGTGAAGAGACGAGCGTTTGACCACAGCAGAGGGCAGAAGCAGGAGGAACAACCACAACTATCCCACCAGAGATACCTCAACCACAACCACAATTAGACAAGGGTTAGGGTCAGACAAACCAACAAGGGTTAGGGTCGGACGAACCAACAAGGGTTAGGGTCAGACGAACCAACAAGGGTTAGGGTCGGACGAACCAACAAGGGTTAGGGTCAGACGAACCAACAAGGGTTAGGGTCAGACGAACCAACAAGGGTTAGGGTCAGACGAACCAACAAGGGTTAGGGTCAGACGAACCAACAAGGGTTAGGGTCAGACGAACCAACAAGGGTTAGGGTCAGACGAACCAACAAGGGATAGGGTCAGACGAACCAACAAGGGTTAGGGTCAGACGAACCAACAAGGGTTAGGGTCAGACGAACCAACAAGGGTTAGGGTCAGACGAACCAACAAGGGATAGGGTCAGACGAACCAACAAGGGTTAGGGTCATCTATCTCTCTCTCCCCTATCTCTCTTTCTCCCCCCTCTATCTCTCTCTCTCCATCTCTCTCTCCCCCCTCTATCTCTCTCTCTCTCCCCCCCTCTCTCTCTATGTCCCTATCTCTCCCCCTCCTCTCTCTCCCTCTCTCTCTCTCTCACACACAAACACAAACACACACACACACACACATATACACAGTCTGCGATGACAAGCGTCATCACCCCGATCCCCCAACACACAACGTGTCGGCGGAGTCAGAGAACGCGGCGTCTTGTTTTGTTTTGTTGTTTTTTTTACGGGCGATTGCGTCAGCAGCTGTAAACTCCGTTAGCGTACGAAACGGGGATAATTACAAACGCGGCCTTCACATCACGCTCGCCGTCGTGGTGTTGAAAGCTTTATGGGCCGAGAAGCAGGATGGGGGCAGCGTGCCCTGAAAGAGGCTCGGGAGTGTGTGTGTGTGTGTGTGTGTGTGTGTGTGTGTGTGGGGGGGGGGGGGGGTATTTGGCCAGACCTCTCTAGTGAGGGGGGCTCTTGGGATGGTGCTGAGGCTGGGTTTGGGAGTGATGACAGGACTCAGCCCCATGTGGCCCTGTGAAACAACACGGCCTTCATATTGGCTACAGTAACACACACACACACACACACACACACACTCTCTCTCTCTCTCTCTCTCTCTCTCTCTCTCTCTCTCTCTCTCTCGCTCTCTGCTGGCTTGCGCAGGTCGGAGATATAGGCCTTCTATAGATACATGTGAGTAACGTACCGTCGTGAATAGCACTGTTAGAGCTCAGGTGTCACACAGGAAATGATCTAATCACATGACGCGTGATTCTAATCATTAACCCATTCAGGCATCAGATGATTCTAATCATTAACCCATTCAGGCATCAGGTGATTCTAATCATTAACCCATTCAGGCATCAGGTGGTTCTAATCATGAACCCATTCAAAAACAATCCCCAGTGAAGGTGTGACTGTGCGAGTGTCTAGACTAAATATGCAGGGAAAAGGCCCAGGAGGCACTGGGGCAGCCGTTAACAGGTGGGTCAGATATTTTATTGGGTCTGGGGCCAGCGAGGGCCCACTAAAACTTGAACACAGGACTCCCAGCGGGGGCAGTGCGTGCAGTTAGGGTACGTGTGAATCGACCCCTAAAGCGTCCGCTCCCTCCCCCCGCTCTCTCTAACCCCTCCCTGGGGGGGGGGAGGGGTGTTTACCTGAGCAATGGTCGCCACCTGTTAGAGGTGGGCAAAGCATGCTATTATCTCCAGCAGCCCAGGAGAATCTGGGCCCCGGGGCCTTCTGCCGCGGCCGTAAAAAGAGCAACCCTGGAGAATGTCTTCTCCGGCACAGACGGCCGGGGCAGAGGAGGGGGGGCGGGGCTGTGATGAGGAGGAGGAGGAGGAGGGAGGAGGAGGAGGAGGGAGAAGAAGAGCTCTGGGAGGAATCCAGGAATCTCTCGGGCATCTGTAGCCTTCAGCCCCTTCCACAACAAACCTTGGCCCCCACACTCTTAAAACTATACGGGCCGACACTCAATTACTATCATTAGGGTCATTCCGCTTTCGGTAGCTGGTCGTGTTCATATTGGAGAGGGAGTGCCCCCCCCCCGCCCCCCCCCCTCCCCCACGCTAGGTTCCACATGGAACGATAGTTATGTGGATATTGGCTATTAGTCGAGTTGCAATATCAGGGTCACACTCTGTATCTACACACGTGTGATGTCGATCACCTTCTCTTTAGCGGTTTCCTGAGACGATCTGGCGAGACCGGTTTAGGGGGGCGTCGGCCCTGTAGCTCCGCCTCCCCGGCTTGACTGACAGGCGTCCTCCTCCTCCTCCCCCGGGGGCAACGCGACCTGACAGGAGGCCTCGTTGGGTTTTATTTTCCCCCTCCGCCATCTTTATGTGTTAAACCCTCGCTGGCTGTTATTTTAACGTCCTCCCTTGGCCTTTACAGGCCACCCATGGCAGCTGACTCCGCCGCTGAAAGGAGGGGGGTTGTTCCGTCGAAGGTGTGCCGCCTGTCTCCAAAATCAAACATGGATACCATCTTTTGTTTCCTTCACAGGCTGTCCCGGGGCAAAGAAAACAGAGTTTCTGACGAGCGTCCTCGACGCGCTGTCGACTGACATGGTCCACGCCGTCACCGACCCCGCCTCCGTCGGCAGGTGAGACCGACTCGCTCGTTTACGGCGTCTCTCGACGATTTAACGGACGGTGAGTTATTCCGCGAGGCGACCGGGAAGACTGACCGGTCGACCCTTTGACCCCCGCAGGATGTTGGAGCCGGACCCCAGTCACACGCTGGAGGAGAGGGTGGTCCACTGGTACTTCAGCCTGCTGGACAAGAACTCCAGCGGCGACATCGGCAAGAAGGAGATCAAGCCCTTCAAGAGGTTCCTGCGCAAGAAGTCCAAGCCCAAGAAGTGTGTGAAGAAGTTCGTGGAGTACTGTGACATCAGCAATGACAAAGCGTTGTCACTGCAAGAGCTGATGGGATGTCTGGGGGTCACCAAGGAGGAGGGTGAGAAACACACACACACACACACACACACACACACACACACACACAGAGTAGAGCGGGTCGTGCAATGATGGTAGGATCGGCGGTTCAAATCCCGCCTCCTCCTGACGACATGCCAATGTGTCCTTGGGCAAAGACACTGAAGCCCAAATTGCTCGCAATGAGCAGGCTAGCACCTTAGCATGGCAGCTGCCGCCATTGGTGTGAATGAGAGGTCATAGTAAAGTACTTTGGTTAGAAGCGCCATATAAGTGCAGTCCATTCACCATGTTCTGTCTAAGAGGAACTCCAGAAGGCAGCCTATCAGACGTTAGCTTGTATGAGACCAGGAACAACCCATGTTGAACGCTTTGTGGACTGTCTGAGGCTGAAGAGCTTGTGTTTCTCTTCTCCGTCAGGTGCCAAACCGGGTGAGGGCCCATCCTCCAGTAAACCGGTGAGTGAACAGCAGCACCCAGCAATCAGACAGATGTAGTTAGTTCTGTCTGAGTGGTTGGCGCACTATTACCATTTTCTACAACGGAAAGTTTGGATACTTGATTCTGATGGGCTAGCCTAACAACGCCCCGTAGCTGTGGTAAAATCCCCTGTAACCCACTGCCTTTCGTGGTCAATTGCTTAAATCTAATGAATCATGAGGAACACCAAGGTTCTCAACTCAATAACATCGTCTGCATAGAAGCAGACAACTCAATAACATCGTCTGCATAGAAGCAGACAACTCAATAACATCGTCTGCATAGAAGCAGATACACTCACTCTGACACTGAAACGTATAGAGGACATTGAGGTATTGAAAGAAATTAACAACTATCTCTGATGTGGTTTGCTATGCTGTTTTTTGTTCTTCCCCATCCCAGAATGCATCAAAGAAGCAAGGCTAAGCCAACAAGAGACCCCCCACCTTTGAGATTCTGCCCTCACCAATCGCCCATGGAAACCATAGTATTTGCACTTTGTACTTTAAATAAATGTAAATTCTCTTTGTAGAAATAAGGTATTTAAACAGACTGCTGAATCTGTGAATGATGTAGTTAGCTTTTTTATGTTCTTACAAAAAATTATTTAACACATACAATGTATGTGTCCTTTGTGTGTCTAAAAAAAAAGTATACTTTTCAAGAGTTGTACAAGTTTTCGTGTGTTATGTTGCATTTTGTCGAACCCGCTGTTCTGTTGTTCCTCGCGTTGTTGTTGTTGACGTTAATGCAGATGTGTGGATAGTTTGTGGCACGGCTAAAACCTTGACTTAGGCACCTCCGCATCTCTCATATACTGACCCCCGACCCTTGACCCCAGCTGTGCTTTGTACTGCAGTTTGCTCTAAACTTGGATTGTCAACAAATCTAATTGTTCAAAAAAAAATGTATTCATGTCCGTTAGAAATAAAGAACTCTTTTTTACATTGCCGTGTGGGTATTTCCGTTTTAATGAGACATGGAGTATCCAAAGCCAAGGTTCTTCTATAATCCAATTAACTCTAAATGATGTTCAGCTTTTCTCTCTGTAAACTGTAATGCTTTAGCCCCTTTGTGTTTTCCTACTCTGCCCTCAATAAAACACCTTGTTTCACATCGTCTTTGGGAGCCAAGGATTAGTCATACATAGCATAGGTAGTATATCATCCCCCAGTGTCATCCAGCTTGCCAGCCCCCGAGGGCTGAGGGCAAAGGGTTCTGAACGAGGGGCTCATTTCTGTTCTCATCCCCCTCGCTAGACTGAAGACAGATGAATGGAGCGGACCAGTGTGTGTGCATGCTCTCTGAAGTAGGTGTGCGCTTGTAGGAACGTCTGTGTGTGTGTGTGTGTCGAGGTGCTTGTGAGTGTGTGTGCGCATACATATGGAGCGAGGGACCTTTGAAATGAGTTAGTCTAACACAAGTATACTGGCTGGTTTCCATTTGGTGAAACGTTCCAACGTGGTCACGGCGCTGCTCATCCAGGCCTGAGAGAGACCCCTGCCCCCTGACTGACCTGCTCACTCAGGCTCGGCCTGTAATTTATGATTAGCACATTGCTCTCACATCTGTGATATAATCCAGCCCCATGGTCTGGTTTTAACACCCTGGGGAACATGGAGGAGAGATTATGGACTGCTGGTTCTAAAATGGTGGATTAGGGAGTTATAAACCTCCCTATATCCTTCCATCCTCCCAACAACAGCCACCATCCCTTCACAACGCTCTGCCTGCTGAGGGATGAGAGCCTACTGTACGTACAGTATCCATTAACCCTTTGAATATGACCACGTCACCGGCAAAAATGTACAAATATAAAAAATAACAATAAAAAATATTTAAAACTATTTAAATAATCAAAAAAAATCCCAACATTCCAACACTTCCTGAAAGCTGAGAAACTGCGCTTTCTAGTAACATAAAGTAGGGATAATCCAATTAATATTCGGAATGTTGGTACTGTACTTAAAGGGTTAATCTGTGGTCGGAAAGGCCCAACGAGTTCTTATTACTCATTACTGTTAAATTACTAACAACAATTTAATTATTTTCTCCACTCCGTAGCAAATACTACCGACCTTGTACATTGTTTGCTTGCGAGAGCACGGCTGGACTCTAGTCTGGCCGAATGTAAATCCACCAGGCTTTGCTACAGCACTCCAATTCCCAACTGCCCCTGGCTCACGTCCTGACGGGGGGGTTGGGGGGGGGGGGGGTGGGGGTGTTAACAGCTCCGTGCCCAGAAAAACATTTGCTTTCCACAAACAGCCGTGTAATCGGCTAATGTGGCTGTTCTGGGTCAGCGCTGTGGCTACGGACTACGGCGGTAATCCTGTCTGTGCCCGTCTGCCACAGACCCGACTCCGCTGACCCCGACCCCAATCTGGACCGGCGCCGCCGCCCTCAACCCCGCATCACCTTCTCGGACACCTCACATCCCCCAACACAACGGGAAAGCCTTCGCTGCGTGGACTTCGCCGCGTATTCCCGCGGGACGAGACGCGCGTAAACACCTTTTTCCTACTTGGCCGCGGTTCGGCGCGGGTTTTTCCTCGTTTGCTCCCGGCGGGTTCGAGCGGGGGGGCTGTAGGGGCGCGACGGAGGAGCTCGAGAAACACGGCCAAACGTTCTGGCGCTGTCGCCAACCGAGTTTCACACACACACACACACACTCTTCCCGTTCCTCTCACTCACACATGCGTAAACAGCGGCCGTGAGTACAGAGATACCATTGAGCTGGTTTCTGTGGGCACAGTTTGTGTGCTTTAATGGGCACAGAGGAGGCACCCGATCTGACCGCTGGCAGCCCTGGCCGGCGGGTTGTGGACTCGAAGAAATTACTGTCAGAAGTCATCAGGGCTTTAATGGGCTTTGGCGCGACCAGGGTCCCCCCCCCCCCTTCCTGTGAGGAGCTCTGCTGTGTGGGTAAACAGTCAGGGGCCCCCGGGACCTGGGCTCACAGCTGGTCCTGGTCCTGGTTCTGGTTCTGGTTCTGGTTCTGGTCCTGGTCTTGGTCTTGGTCTTGGTCTTGGTCCTGGTCTTGGTTCTGGTTCTGGTCCTGGTCTTGGTCCTGGTCTTGGTCCTGGTCTTGGTCCTGGTCTTGGTCTTGGTCCTGGTCCTGGTCTGGTCTGGTCCTGGTCCTGGTCTTGGTCTTGGTCTTGGTCTTGGTCTTGGTCCTGGTCCTGGTCCTGGTCCTGGTCTTACCCTGGTCCTGGACTAACCCTGGTCCTGGTCTAACCCTGGTCCTGGTCCTGGCCCTGGTCCTGGTCTAACCCTGGTCCTGGTCTAACCCTGGTCCTGGTCTAACCCTGCGTGTCATTCCTCTCCAGGACATTGAGGCTGAGGAGGTGAGTTCTTAAGAGGGTGACAAGAAAAACATTTCAACAAGTGTCGGTTTGAAATTAGTGGCGACTCTCATAAGCTCACAAGGACTCCTTTCATATATTGTAGTCTGCGTCGTCTGCAAGCTCTTTAATTGCTGAGCCTTACCTCACATATTACCAACCAATCACACGTTCATCTCACGGTAAATATTAGCCATGGTGAGAACCTTCTAGTATGTTCTTGTTCGGTTCATTTGTGTGACAACAAAACCAAAAACCGATCGGTTTAAGTTCCTAACCCTGTAGTTAAAGTCACACTGAAATGAAAAAAGCATTCTGTCCCATTTTAGTTCACATAATTAGTCATAGTGTTCACCTATTCAACGATGTATGCCAAAAAACGTACAAAATTCTACTTTTGTTGTAATCTTATATCAAAGTATATAATTTCTTACTTCCTGGAAAACGGTAGGTCACGTGTAATGACGACAACAGGTACCTTAGATTTTAGGCCAATAATCTCACGACATCCACCCGTCAATCAACGCTATACATCTATCGAATCTGTCTAAAGTTCTTAAAACCCGTCCACTTGTCAATGTTCCAATCAAATTCCTCTAAACATATGTCCCACCCTCATAGCTTGTTTAGATGATCTCAAACGTCCGTTTCAGTGCAACTTTAAGAGGCTGTAGAGGTTGAGGAGTTTAGTACTTCCTGAACCCTCGTTGAGTTCTACAGGTTCTTCCCACATTAGTTCCACCCCCGACAGCGCTCTCCTGAAAAGCGTCTTCGGGGCGTCGGTTAAAATCAGCCGCTCTGCAAACTCTAGATCCCAGCGTTCGGGGACAGTTATGACAGGGGGATCGAGAACGCTGTCCTGTTCGGGGACAGTTATGACAGGGGGATCGAGAACTATGTCCCATAAGGGGACAGTTATGACAGGCGGATCGAGGTGTTTGGCACTTAATGAAGACTTGTCTGTGTTGGCCAAAAGACTGACAGTGCAAAATAACAGGTCTGCCTGCCGCGGGGCGCCTGGGGGAATTGGAAGGAGACGTCTCCTCTCTCTGCTTGTAGGACAAGACGTGCCGTAGCTCTTTCATGGATGTCTTCCAGCTGAATGGGACGGGTGCCAAGTTTAGGATCTGGCCTCAGATCAGAACCGCCCGGGATGATAAAGAGTCTCTTGTCTGAATCCCATTTAAAAGACAGGGGAGAGATACAAAGAGAATGATATGGGCAATTAGAGCGAAGAGAAATTTCCATGGAACACACACACACACACACACACACACACACACACCCTGGCCTGCAGTAAAATTGAGATTAAATAAATCAAATTGCTCTTTTTGTGATGAAGATCTAAAACATTATTGTAGGTAATTCAATTCTTTTTCATCTTCCCATATGTGAGATCTGCAGTTGAACGGCGATGGACGTGATTTACAGCACGCGCGTGTTTTGGTATAAAGAATGTGTTCTGACTTCCAAAGGATGACATGAAAAAGATCTTGAAGAAAACAATAAATTATCTCCAGTATGACAGTTTAAAGTAGTTGAGACAAGTGTGTGTTTTGTGTCTCTCCCAGTGTGTCTCTCCCGGTGTGTCTCTCTCAGTGGTCTCTCCCAGTGTCCTCTCCCAGTGTGTCTCTCCCAGTGTGTCTCTCCCAGTGTCCTCTCCCAGTGTGTCTCTCCCAGTGTGTCTCTCCCAGTGTCCTCTCCTAGTGTGTCTCTCCCAGTGTGTCTCTCCCAGTGTGTCTCTCCCAGTGTCCTCTCCTAGTGTGTCTCTCCCAGTGTGTCTCTCCCAGTGTGTCTCTCCCAGTGTGTCTCTCCCAGTGGTCTCTCCCAGTGTTTCTCTCCCAGTGGTCTCTCCCAGTGTGTCTCTCCCAGTGTGTCTCTCCCAGTGTGTCTCTCCCAGTGTGTCTCTCCCAGTGGTCTCTCCCAGTGTGTCTCTCCCAGTGGTCTCTCCTAGTGTGTCCTCTCCCAGTGTGTCTCTCCCAGTGTGTCTCTCCCAGTGTGTCTCTCCCAGTGTGTCTCCCCCAGTGTGTCCTCTCCCAGTGTGTCTCTCCCAGTGTGTCTCTCCCAGTGTGTCTCCCCCAGTGTGTCCTCTCCCAGTGTGTCTCTCCCAGTGTGTCTCTCCCAGTGTGTCTCTCCCAGTGGCCTCTCCTAGTGTCCTTTCCCAGTGGTCTCTCCCAGTGTGTCTCTCCCAGTGTGTCTCTCCCAGTGTCCTCTCCCAGTGTGTCTCTCCCAGTGTCCTCTCTCAGTGGTCTCTCCCAGTGGTCTCTCCCAGTGTGTCTCTCCCAGTGTGTCTCTCCCAGTGTGTCTCTCCCAGTGTGTCCTCTCCCAGTGTGTCTCTCCTAGTGTGTCTCTCCCAGTGTGTCTCTCCCAGTGTGTCTCTCCCAGTGTGTCCTCTCCCAGTGTGTCTCTCCTAGTGTGTCTCTCCCAGTGTGTCTCTCCCAGTGTGTCCTCTCTCAGTGTGTCTCTCCCAGTGTGTCTCTCCCAGTGTGTCTCTCCCAGTGGTCTCTCTCAGTGGCCTCTCCCAGTGTGTCTCTCCCAGTGTGCCTCTCCCAGTGTGTCTCTCCCAGTGTGTCTCTCTCAGTGTGTCTCTCCCAGTGTGTCTCTCCCAGTGTCCTCTCTCAGTGTCCTCTCCCAGTGTGTCTCTCCCAGTGTGTCTCTCCCAGTGTGTCTCTCCCAGTGTGTCTCTCTCAGTGGTCTCTCCCAGTGTGTCTCTCCCAGTGTGTCTCTCCCAGTGTGTCTCTCCCAGTGTGTCTCTCTCAGTGTGTCTCTCCCAGTGTGTCTCTCTCAGTGGTCTCTCCCAGTGTGTCTCTCCCAGTGTGTCTCTCCTAGTGTGTCTCTCCCAGTGTGTCTCTCCCAGTGTGTCTCTCCCAGTGTGTCTCTCCCACTCAGTCTCACCCTTCAGAACCGGCCCTTCAGATTTTGTCCATAGCAATATTTGCTTTCATTCTTGAATATTTGCAGGGATTAAAAACCCTCTCGGCCTGGAGGGGTGGTGAGGGAGGGGTAGGCAGTGTGTGTGTGTGTGTGTGTGTGTGTGTGTGTGTGTGTGTGTGTGTGTGTGTGTGGGGGGGGTTGGCCTTTAATCTCATTCACACAATGTCTACCTTGGGCATAGCGGCGCTCCGTTTGAGCCTGACCAGGTCGGAACGGGAGACAGTGTTGAGGAAGGGGGCGGCGTTGGG
>NW_028176331.1:5000-22500 GCF_949987555.1 Borostomias antarcticus
CCACACTTCTGAACACATTATTGCTAATGCATGTCAGAGCTGCCCAGAGTGTGTGTGTGTGTGTGTGTGTGTGTGTGTGTATGTGTGTGTGTGTGTGTGTGTGTGTGTGTGTGAGAGCCTCCTTGGGGCAGGGTTCTCAGTTATCCATGTTCTCCAGCAGACAGGTTCTAAATAATGGATCTTGTAAATAAATAATGGAACGTGGTTGAGAACTACCTGCCCTGCTCGTTGAAGGCATGAGGAGCAGAACATCCCCGTCTCAGAGAGACCAGTAGCTGGTCTGGGATGGTAGTAGAGACCACCTCTCAGAGAGATCAGTAGCTGGTCTGGGATGGTTGTAGAGACCCCCTCTCAGAGAGATCAGTAGCTGGTCTGGGATGGTAGTAGAGACCCCCTCTCAGAGAGATCAGTAGCTGGTCTGGGATGGTAGTAGAGACCCCCTCTCAGAGAGATCAGTAGCTGGTCTGGGATGGTAGTAGAGACCCCCTCTCAGAGAGATCAGTAGCTGGTCTGGGATGGTAGTAGAGACCCCCTCTCAGCGAGATCAGTAGCTGGTCTGGAATGGTAGTAGAGACCCTCTCAGAGAGATCAGTAGCTGGTCTTGGATGGTAGTAGAGACCCCCTCTCAGAGAGATCAGTAGCTGGTCTGGGATGGTAGTAGAGACCCCGTCTCAGAGAGATCAGTAGCTGGTCTGGGATGGTAGTAGAGACCCCGTCTCAGAGAGATCAGTAGCTGGTCTGGGATGGTAGTAGAGACCCCCTCTCAGAGAGATCAATAGCTGGTCTGGGATGGTAGTAGTCTGGAGGGAGAGATTGGGGGGGGGGGTGGGGGGTGTCTGAGTCTGGAGGGAGAGACCGGGGAGGCAGCAGAACGGAGGGTGAGATGAGGCTCTGTCATTTGAGATGATACTGCACCATAGCGCCGTTGTATATCGTGTGTGTGTGTGTGTGTGTGTGTGTGTGTGTGTGTGTGTGTGTGTGTGAAAGAGGTCCCCTCCCTGCTGAAACACACACTGGTGTCTGTGTGACAGGGAGGGAGACGGGGAGGATAACACTGTCTGAGCGGGGGGCTCAGGTGCTGACCTGACGCCTGGGTGTCTGCACCAGTCAATAGTGTGTGTGTGTGTGTGTGTGTGTGAGAGAGAGAGAGAGGGAGGAGAGAGAGAGAGAGAGAGAGAGAGAGAGAGAAGAGAGAGAAAGAAGAGAGTACAGTATTGTACGGTCCGCTTGATTGTGACCTGTGAAACAACATGGGAATGTGTGTGTGTGTGTGTGTGTGTGAGAGAGAGAGAGAGAGAGAGAGAGAGGGAGGAGAGAGAGAGAGAGAGAGAGAGAAGAGAGAGAAAGAAGAGAGTACAGTATTGTATGGTCCGCTTGATTGTGACCTGTGAAACAACATGGGAATATGTGTGTGTGTGTGTGTGTGTGAGAGAGAGAGAGAGAGAGAGAGAGAGAGAGAGAGAGAGAGAGAGAGAGAGAGAGAGAGTGTGTATCTGTGCCAATACTGATTGACGGTGAGAATGTATAATGTGAATGATGAGTGTATAGAGGCGTCCGTGTGGCAGAGCAGAGTGTAAATCAGGACTTGACTTCTCTATTGATTTACTGGGATCATAGACAGATGTGCCCTGGGGTCCCTGTGTAACTCTATACTGTACACACACACACACACACACACACACACACACACACACACACACCTGAGCAGAGACAGGGGCCATGCCCCGGGGTGGGGCGGACTGGGGCAGCTGTGTTGTGCAGTCGGCTGGACTGGATAGAATGTGACGTTGAAAGATTTAAGGTTGAATCCGGTCTACACCAGGTGAACCACGTGGTCCAGGTCTACACCAGGTGAACCACGTGGTCCAGACTGACTGGTCTACACCAGGTGAACCACATGGTCCAGACTGACTGGTCTACACCAGGTGAACCACATGGTCCAGACTGACTGGTCTTGCCTGTTCTAGTCACGGGACTGCCAAGTTAAACAGCCAGCTAGTCACTCAGTCAGTCCATCAAGCTGTGAGAAGTTAGCCAGCCAACCAGTCAGCCAACCAGTCAGCCAGCCAACCAGCCAGCCAGTAAACCAGTCAGTCAGCCAACCAGCCAGCAAACCAGTCAGCCAACCAGTCAGTCAGCCAACCAGCCAGCCAGAAAACCAGTCAATCAGCCAACTAGCCAGCCAGCAAACCAGTCAGTCAGCCAACTAGCCAGCCAGCAAACCAGTCAGTCAGCCAACTAGCCAGCCAGCAAACCAGTCAGTCAACCAGTCAGCCAACCAGTCAGCCAGCCAACCAGTCAGCCAACCAGTCAGCCAGCCAACCAGCCAGCCAGTCAACCAGCCAGCCAGTCAACCAGTCAGCCAGTCAACCAGCCAGCCAGTCAACCAGTCAGCCAGTCAACCAGCCAGCCAGTCAACCAGTCAGCCAGTCAACCAGCCAAACCAACCAGTGAGGTCCAGCCAGCCAGCTGGTCAGTGAGGTCCAGCCAGCCAGTGACAGGGCCAGAGAGGCTGAGAGGGAACCCTCGTCTGACTGATGGATTCTTAGGAGGTGGATGTGGAGGCCTTCTGTAGACAGGATGGCTGGCAGAGTGTATGTTTGTGTGTATCTCTGTGTGTGAGTGTGTCTCCATGTCGGTGTGTGTGTGTGTGTGTGTGTGTGTATGTGAGTGGGTGAGGATGGATGGGTAGGTTGTTCACTGAGGCGGGGTTAAGACAATTAAACAAATTCCTGCCTGCATTCTTCTGGAACTCCCATGAAAGCTCCCTTAGAGCTATCAACCTCTCTCTCTCTCTCTCTCTCTCTCTCCCTCTCTCTCTCTCTCTCTCTCTCTCTCCCTCTCTCTCTGTTTCTCTCCCCTTCTCTCTCTCTCTCTATCTCTCTCTTATTTTCTCTGCATTTGACGTGGTTGATCACAATATTTTGTTGTGCTAATTGAGGGTCATGGGTTTTCATAGTTTGACACCTGATTGGGTGAAATCGTATCTGTCAGCCTGAGGCCAGTTTGTTGATATTAATGGGACCCTATCTGGTGCCATGGAGGTCCATTGTGGAGTACCCCAGGGGAGAGTCCTGGGGCCCCTTTTATTTCTTTTGTATATGAATGATATGAGTTGAGCTTGTTCTTGCCAGTTATTTCAATATAAAGATGACTCTGCATTACTTGTTTCTAACAAAGACAAGGCCTGTTGAAAACACACTCAGCACAGAGCTGGAAAACATCAGTGTCTGGTCAGCTGACAACAACATCTCCTTACATCTGAGTAAAACTGAAGCTTTATTATTTGGTTCAAAATTTAAATGGAGAAGCTCTCCCCATTTTAACTTTTCAGCCCAAGGCTCTGTCTCTGAAAAATCAACAGTAAACTACCTGAGCTGTAAACTGGACAGTACTATGTCTGGTGAGGAAATGGCAGTACAAGTTTTAGAAAAAGTCAATGAAAAGTTTCTAGCTAGGAAATCAAAGTACCTTGATGTTTCGACATTGAAGACACAGGCAGTGGCTTTGATTATGCTTGTACTGTACATGTACAGTAGCATTCCTAAAAGACTAGAAAATAGACTACAAACTGCACAAAATAAGCTTATCAGAGTAGTTTTCAAACTCCCCCGCACACTCACTTAGACTCTCACCCAGGGCCGTCAAACGATTAAAAAAATACCACAAAAAAATACCCAAAAAAAAATTCTAATTCAAATTCATTACATGATCTGTAATTAATTAATCTAATCAATCGCAACTTGATCGCATATCTATTTTTTGCTGGCAAAAGCCCCAAAGACATTATTATTGTGGCTTTGTGATTGTCATTACTCTTGAAGGAGGCTTGTAAGTTGCATCGGAGGAAGCAATTTGAAATCCAATAAGCCGGCAGAGTGTAAATGCTAAAGCCTGTACTGGTTCATGGGTTCTTTTTTGATCATGCACCTAGTTATTTCAGAAGGTATTCTAAAGGGTTTAGTGAGTCCCACAGCCACAGGACAAGGGCTGGTGACTCCAATGTGAACATGTTTAGATTTAGGACATAAGTAGCTTCACTTGTGTCCCTTCGCTCATACCAGAGCTACAGCATGGACCTGTCTACCAGCATCTCTATGGACCCATCTACCAGCATCTCTATGGAACCATCTACCAGCATCTCTATGGACCCATCTACCAGCATCTCTATGGAACCATCTACCAGCATCTCTATGGAACCATCTACCAGCATCTCTATGGAACCATATACCAGCATCTCTATGGAACCATCTACCAGCATCTCAATGGAACCATCTACCAGAACCTCTATGGAACCATCTACCAGAACCTCTATGGAACCATCTACCAGAACCTCTATGGAACCATCTACCAGAACCTCTATGGAACCATCTACCAGCATCTCTATGGACCTGTCTACCAGCATCTCTATGGACCTGTCTACCAGCATCTCTATGGAACCATCTACCAGAACCTCTAAGGAACCATCTACCAGAACCTCTATGGAACCATCTACCAGAACCTCTATGGAACCATCTACTAGCATCTCTATGGAACCATCTACCAGAACCTCTATGGAACCATCTACCAGAACCTCTATGGAACCATCTACCAGCATCTCTATGGAACCATCTACCAGCATCTCTATGGAACCATCTACCAGAACCTCTATGGAACCATCTACCAGAACCTCTATGGAACCATCTACCAGCATCTCTATGGACTCTAAAAAATCAGTTGAAGTTGCAACTTTTGCAAACATTGGCTGTTGGCAAAACTGGAAGGATAGGGACTCACCTATAGGAGGATCTGTCCTTCACCTACATTACCTCACCTTCTATAGGAGGGTCTGTCCTTCACCTACATCACCTCACCTTCTATAGGAGGGTCTGTCCTTCATATACATTACCTCACCTTATATAGGAGGGTCTGTCCTTCACCTACATTACCTAACCTTCTATAGGAGGGTCTGTCCTTCACCTACATTACCTCACCTTCTATAGGAGGCTCTGTCCTTCATCTACATTACCTCACCTTCTATAGGAGGGTCTGTCCTTCACCTACATTACCTCACCTTCTATAGGAGGGTCTGTCCTTCACCTACATTACCTCACCTTCTATAGGAGGGTCTGTCCTTCATCTACATTACCTCACCTTCTATAGGAGGGTCTGTCCTTCATACATTACCTCACCTTCTATAGGAGGGTCTGTCCTTCACCTACATTACCTCACCTTCTATAGGAGGGTCTGTCCTTCATATGCATTACCTCACCTTCTATAGGAGGGTCTGTCCTTCACCTACATTACCTCACCTTCTATAGGAGGGTCTGTCCTTCAACTGCCTTTTTTATTTCTGTGATATGTATTGTTGTAATTGATTTATTTATTGTTGTTGCTGCATTCGTCCGTGCCTTGCCTGTCTTTCTCTCTCACTCTCTCTCACTCTCTCTCCATCTCTCTCTCGTTCTCTCTCTCCATCTCTCTCTCACTCTCTCTTGACTTTTCTGTGTTAATATCCTCATTAGTTTGGATGTCATACTCTGGTCCCCTTTTCTGTTGCATGTGGGTGATTATACAGTAGATATGTATTTTTTTTAAACTTTCAATTAAAACCAAACCAAACTATCTCTCCTTCTCTCTTTCATTTCTCTCCTTCTCCCTCCCTCCCTCTCTTTCACTATTGTAGCTCTCTCTCTCCCTCTTTGTCTCACTCACTCTCTCCCTGTCTCTGTAGCTGTGTTCGAAACTGTTCCCTATTCCCTTTATAGTGCACTATATAGTGCGTCCGCCATTTTTTTTGTAGTGTTCGAATTCTCAACGGTTAATTTCATTCACTTTATAGTCCATTCCAAAATACCCACAATTCACATAGATTTATAGTGAACAGAAGATGTACCCTACAATTTCCCCCGTATACCACAATGCAACGCTGTCATGTTTTACCGAAGGAGAAGATGTGAAGATGTGAGACGGCAGCTATCGGTGGCTAAAGCAGTTACAGTAGCTAACATTACGATGTTACGAGTTTGAGTTTGTCTCCATTTATGCCCAAGAAACAGAAGTTGAACCAACATCATCAAAATAATTACAGGAATCGTTGTAATGTTAGCTAACTGCTTTAACCACCGACAGCTAACGTTACCGTTAATGTTATGGAAGCTGCTGTCGTGAGCTAACTGGCTATCACGGTCTTGCAACTTTACAGCTTGCTATTAGCAGACAGCACCATAGTTGACAAAAGCACACTTGCACATCATTAGAATTTCAACTATTTATTTGGGATTTAACATTCAAAACTGAACATGGAAACAGAATACTACATATACATAGTACATTTCAACCTGCTGCCATCAGTGCTCGGTTTGTTTACGTGATCTATGAATATCCAACGCAATGACGTTCCATGTAGTGTCCTTCCATGTAAACCTTTTAATTGTTCCCTATGTAGTTCACTATATGGGGAACACTACATAGGGAATAGGGAGTGAGTGAACGAGGGAACGATTTCGAACACAGCTTATATCTCTTTCTCTCTTCTCTCTCTCTCTCTCTCTTCTCTCTCTCTCTTCATCCCTCTCCATCTTTCCCTGTCATTCTTTGACACATTCACTCTCTTTTTCCAACATGCTCGCTGTGGAGTCAGTGTCCCTGCTGCTTCCATCGGCTTCTCCTATTATCATGCATGTGTGTGCGTGTGTGTGGGAGAGAAAGACGTGTGTGTGTGTGTGTGCGTGTGTGCGTGTATGTGTGAGAGAGAAAGACGTGTGTGTGTGTGTGTGAGAGAGAGAGAGCGAGAGAGAGTCTCTGTGACACCTGATACCCTCTAATCCTGTCGCTCTGAGCAGCCTGCTGCTTTAACCGCTCCTGCTGTTTCTCTCCAAGCTGTCACACACACACACGCACACACACACACACACACACGCGCACACACACACACACACACACACACCCCTCCCCACCTGTTCTGGAGGGGGTCAATGATCCCTGAATATGAAACGACTGAAGTGTGTTTATCTCAGCACATGTTCTCAGACTACAGATGCTGTAAACCTTTAGCATCAGAGCAGAGCTTTTACTGTCATCCTTACCAGTCTGGTCTACTAGCTAGGGCAACAGATGGTGTTACAGTACCCCCTCCCTCTCTTGCTCTACCTCTCCCCCTCTCCCCTCCTTCCTCTCCTCTCTCCCCTCTCTCCTGTCCTCTCTCCCCTCCCTCCTCTCCTCTCCCCTCTCTCCCCTCCCTCCTCTCCTCTCTCCTGTCCTCTCTCCCCTCCCTCCTATCCTCTCTCCCCTCTCTCCCCTACCTCCTGTCCTCTCTCCCCTCTCTCCTGTCCTCTCTCCCCTCCCTCCTCTCTCCCCTCTCTCCCTTCCCTCCTCTCCTCTCTCCCCTCTCTCCTCTCCTCTCTTCCCTCTCTCCTCTCCTCTTCTCTCTTCTTCTCTCCTCTCTTCCCTCTCTCCTCTCTTCTCCTCTCTTCCCTCTCTCTGTGTGTGTGTGTGTGTGTGTGTGTGTGTGTGTGGGAGGGGGGGGTGGGGTGGACGGGGTAGTGTGTGTGTGTCTGTGTGTGTGGGGGTGGAGGGGGTAGTGTGTGTGTGTGTGTGTGTGTGTGGGGGGGGTTGGAGTGGGTAGTGTGTGTGTGTGTGTGTGTGTGTGTGGGTGGGGGGGGGGGTGGGGGGGGGGGGGTAGTGTGTGTGTGTTGGGGGGTTCCCACTCCTCTCTGCACTACCCTGTGATGTATCTGAACTGATGTACGTGTCGCCTGTCTGTTTCATTACCTGGGCGGCATTAGAACCCGGCTCTCCTGCTTGAGAGGAGGACACGCTGGTAGTTGCGCTACTAGGGTCGGCCCTCTTAGAGGGCCTGGCAGCGCTCCTTTGAGGACTGAGTTTCACCAGCTACTCCACATTTCACTTCGCTACATACAGTATGGAACAGTAACATATCTCTCACTCTCTCTCTTCCTCTCTCTTACATACACACACTCACACCAAGGTCAAAACTCTTTGTAAAACTTTATTTAGTTATTCCATAAATTAACATAACTTCATTCATCAAATGTATCTTTATTTGTAATTGTAAACCAACAACCTCAACAGCCAGTCTCATCTCTCTCTTCCCGTCCGCTGAGCTCTGCTGGGGTGAGCTGGATGACTCAGCTCCAGATCCTTTCATGGAACATTCATATTCAAACACAAATTTGGTCCATCACAACATTTAGTTTGCCGCAACGATAAAACAGCAGCTTAGCTACGTAGCTAACGTTAAAAATGACAGGCAGGTATTTCGTGAGCCTCCCACAAGGCAGAACAGTCGAGACATGTCAATAAAAATCCCACCACTGAACAACAATGTCCCAAAGTTAATTTGGACAATTGAAGAGAGAGAAAAATAATGCTATGTTACCTTGGCTCAAAAATGTATTTAAAATGAAGAGGTGTTCATTGAAAGGTGGGGTTTGTATCCATGTCAGCAAAGCATAGCCTAAGGATAACCTACTAAAAACTCCAAAGCGGAATAATAAAGTAAAAAGGCCTTTATTTTACAGCTCTGTCATAACATGGCTCACCCAGTAATTTTGACATTTTGAAAACGTTTTCAACTTGCTAGCGTTGGACTAATATTGCAGTTTTTTTTTCCATGACAGCTGATGCACCAGATGTTCACTTGGACCAAGTTGTTGCCCTAGTGACCGAAAATTCCATAGAAAGGGTCTTCAGGAGAGCAGAGGCTGGAGAGACCAGTCTGAGTACTGTAATTACCGTGAGTACTGTAATCACTGCGTCGGTCCAATTAAGAAGTCAATTAGTGGCTAGATAAGTGTAAACCCTATCAGCTCCAGTGTGCGTAGGTCAGGTGGTGAGCTCAGAGGAGTGTGTGTGTGTGTGTGTGTGTCTGTGTGTCTGTGTGTGTGTGTGTGTGTGTGGTGCTGAGAATCAGACGGTTTAATTAGGCTGGCTGGCTGACTGCCCATAAAGCCCTACTCCCACTCCCATGTCTGGGGCTGAGACTGGAGAGGAAGACTTGTCCTCAGAGAGACCGGCTGGCCTAGATCCTACTGTGATGGAAGCGTTCCACTAGTCTGTCTCTCTGTCTGTCTGTCTGACTGACTGACGGTCTGTCTGTCTGTCTGTCTGTCTGTCTGTCTGTCTGTCTGTCTGTCTGTCTGTCTGTCTGTCTCTCTGTCTGTCTGTCTGTCTGACTGACGGTCTGTCTGTCTGTCTGACGGTCTGTCTGTCTGTCTGTCTGACGGTCTGTCTGTCTGACGGTCTGTCTGACGGTCTGTCTGTCTGTCTGTCTGACGGTATGTCTGTCTGTCTGTCTGACGGTCTGTCTGTCTGTCTGTCTGTCTGTGTCTGACGGTATGTCTGTCTGTCTGACGGTCTGTCTGTCTGTCTGACGGTCTGTCTGTCTGTCTGTCTGTCTGTCTGTCTGTCTATCTGCCTGCCTATTTGTTGTTCCCCTCCAGTGGAACATGAAGGGTTGGGGGTCATCACCCCGCCCCTGTGCGTTAGTGTTCCAGAGCACCACCTGGACAAGGTGTCTATTCCCCTCAGGAGCCTGTCTACTTTCTAAACCCGCAGAGTTCAGAACTTCAGATATTTAGTAGCTGTTTTGGTGCTTGTACTAATTGTTTCATGTTCTCATAGTCTAGTATCACGGTTAGGTGCATTGTGGCTATAATTATCTTGCGATTGATTTTTAGGCACGTGGCGACAGAGCCTCTCTGAATGATTTGGATGCACACAGCTTAGCTTGAGAGGAGCGAGAGAGAGAGAGAGAGAGAGAGAGAGAGAGAGAGAGAGAGAGAGAGAATTTCAACTTCAACCAATCACATCAATGAACCACATCGCTTCTCACTGTCCTCACACCCAAACCACGCCTGTAGGCAATCTCTTCACCATAGCTACCAGTAGCTTCCCCTCATTGAACATTGATTGGCCTGAGTGAAGGATTGATGTTGCACCTGGCCAGACTGATCCATCCATGTAGAGAAGCAGAGTGGGAGCTGGGGGGGGGGGGGGGGGGGGAGTCTCCTGGATGGTGATCGGGGAGGGGGGGTCTCCTGGATGGTGATAGGGGAGGCGGGGTCTCCTGGATGGTGATCGGGGTGGGGGGGTCTCCTGGATGGTGATCGGGGAGGGGGGGTCTCCTGCTCTCCTGCTCCATCAGAAGTCCATCACCAGCTCCTTGGTTTTACTGATGTTGAGTTTGCTGGTGCTGAGTTCAAATGGAAAGTGAACTGAGAGTCTACAGACCCTTCTGCATTTCTGCTGCATCTGGCGACCAGGCTACCTCCCCTGGCCCCTCCCCCTGGCCCCTCACAACCCCTCCCCCTGGCCCCTCCCCTGGCCAGACTACCTCCCCCTGGCCTCTCCCCCAGCCCCTCCCCTGGCCTCTCCCCTGGCCTCTCCCCCGGCCCCTCCCCTGGCCCCTCACGGCCACGTCTCCTCAGATTTATTATGGCCTACAGATCCAACCTGCGTTTGGTCATAGTTCGGGGCCTCGTTGCATGATTGGCTGCTGGTCGAAGTGACTTTTCTTTTCTTGCTCAGTGGATTGCACAGGTGAGGGTTTGTTTGTGAACACAGGAGAGAGAAGGTGAAAAGAGGAGGGATGGAGGGATAGCGAGAGAGAGAGAGAGAGATAAAAGAGAGCAATGAGAAATGGTGGAGAGAGGGAGGGAGAGGGAAACAAGGGGATTTGTGAGCAGAAGGATCTCCTCTCTCTCTTTCTTCTCTCTCTCTCTTCTCTCTCTCTTCTCTATCTACTCTCCCTCTTCTCTCTCTCTCTTCTCTCTCTCTCTCTCTCCCTCTCCTTTCTCTCTCTCCTTTGCATCCCTTTCTTGGTGCTCTGTATGGATATTCCATATGATGTTGGAAATGTTATGTGTGTAATTAGTCCTCTAAGACCCAGAGTCTCAAAGAGAGAGGTCCTCTCCCTCTCTCCCTCTCTCTCTCTCTCTCTCTCTCTCTCTCTCTTCCCCCCCCCCCCCTTTCTGTCCAGCAGGCCTGTGCTGCAGGTGTCAGAGTGACCTCATGTGTTTATGCAGCTGTAGACAGTGTGCTGCTCCTGTTCCATCTGGGTGTCAGAGCTCATCTACCCTCCACCAGACAGCCCCCCCCCCCGTGCACGTCACTGACTGTATCCCAGACCAGAGGCTCACCATTGCCTTTGCTGTCAGCTGGGGGGAGGCTTTCTGGCAGTAGACCCAGACCTGGATGAGAGGCCTGGGCTCGTACACATGCTTGTGCGTACTGTCTGTGGATCGATCCATCAGCTGATCTTCCTCAGCGGCTGCCAGGCTTGAGCCCGTCCATCCGTCCATGAATGGAGCCTGTGTCCATGTCTTGTCCCCTCTCCAGGACTCTGCCTGGACAGTTTTTCAAACTGACTTTCGAGTGCCTCCAGGTGTCCAACAGTCGCACGCTCCACGTCAGCCAAAGCACAGCAGAGTCAGCCAACTCCTTCACTGACGGGGACATGGACATGTTAGCTCCACTGATTCGCTCGCTCCATCTTTTTGTTTTCTTCAGAAAGCCTTCCATTTGGTCATACAGTCGAATGTCATGTGCATCAAACTGTTCAGTTTGTTCAGCTCTGAGAAAATGTCTCCCAGATATCTGCCAGACAGTCCCCAGACGACCCCCAGACCGCTCCCAACCAGCCCCCATCCCCCCCAACCAGCCCCCAGACCGCCCCCAGACCACCCCCAGACAGCCCACACTACTGCACTGGATACCAGACTCTACTGTATATTAGACTCTACTATATATAAGTTTTCTGTACACCAGACTCACTGTTTATCAGACTCTACTTTATACCAGATTCTACTAATAGACTCTACTGTATACCAGACTCTACTGAATATTAGACTCTACTGTATACCAGACTCTACTGAATATTGTACTCTACTGTATACCAGACTCTACTATTATATTCTACTGTATACAGTGGCAGGCACAGGATTTTTAAAGGGCAGGGGCGAAAATGAAAAAAGGGCACCTACTGCATGACCTAAACCATACACTAATACCACATGCTGCTAGCTAGCTATAAAACCTAAACCATACACTAATACCACATGCTGCTACTGTAGCTAGCTATAAAACCTAAACCATACACTAATACCACATGCTGCTAGCCAGCTATAAAACCTAAACCATACACTTTTATTTTATTTTTATTTAGCCTTTATTTAACCAGGAAAGGTCCCATTGAGATTAAAAATCTATTTTTCAAGAGAGACCTGGCCAAGACGGGCAGCAGTGCAATCCAAACACATAGTTACAGACGAAAAATACAACAGAAAACACAGAGATGCAACAGTAATACAATTTACACATGTGACTTGGTGATTTGGCTATACGCTATTTAAAAACATGAACATACTGTTAAATCAACCTCTAAAACCTTCATAGTGGATTTAAAAACATTGATTGAGACCTGCTCCTCAAGTGTGAGATCCTTTTGTACCATGTTCCAGGCAGAAGGAGCCGAATAACTAAAAGCCATTTTCCCCTTTTCTGTTCTGACTTTGGGAACAGACAGCAGCAAGAAGTCCTAATACACTAATACCACATGCTGCTAGCTAGCTATAAAACCTTAACCATACACTTATACCACATGCTGCTAGCTAGTATCAATACAATCACAGTGTAGCCTACATTACAGTAGTAGCCTAATGCATAATTGGTAAAACTCAGTCTTTGCAACTTAAAAGAGAGCTTGCGGTATTACCCACCTGTATTACCCATCTGTATTACCCATCTGTATTACCCACCTGTATTACCCACCTGTATTACCCAGTAGCCTGCAGGGTAACAGCTCAGTAGCCTACTGCATTAAGCTCCCTCAGACATCTGAGCAGTGGAGAGGGGTGTGTCTACAGAACACTAATTTCATTTTCATCCTCACTTTCTTTTTCCATTGATGAAATAGTACTTTTTTAACAATGGGAATGAGCTTTTTAGTTACACTTATCATTGGCAACAATTTATTTCTTTTACTTTCAAATACAGTTAACCTAACCTAAAAGATGTAGACTATAGTGGAATAATATGGACAGTGCAGATCGAGAAACATCAAAGAGACATATGGTATTACATCCCCCAGACCCCCAACCCATTTTTCTGCCTTCTATTTGGAAGGGCAGCTAATGGGGTACTTCATGAATTTAACCAGAAAGGCACCTGCAGGGAACCTCAAGTTTACCCCATTGTAATCCTACTACTGTATGGCATCACATCTTCTCTGCTTGAGGGGCATTCACTAGGATACCTTGCAACATTCTCATACATATACTCTTTATAGCACTGCATCCCTTTTTCTCTACTGGGGTTACTGTCATGTAGTGGCAGCATGGACCCTTTAGAATGACACTGTTTTCCTTTGGAAGGGCATCTAGAGGGAGGGTCAAGTTAAGACCATTGGAAGGGCACCAATAGGGTACAGCATTACACATCATCCAATAACAGAGCACTCATTAAGACACATTATTGAATTTTCTTGCTGTATTCTATGTGACAGGCACCCGATAGGGCACATCCTCTTATTTTGTCTCATCGGATAGGGCACATCCTCCTATTTCACCACTCAAGAGGGCAGCCGATAGGGCACATCCTCCTATTTCACCACTCAAGAGGGCAGCCGATAGGGCACATCCTCTTATTTCATCACTCAAGAGGGCAGCTGATAGGGCACATCCTCTCGTGTTCGTCATTTAAGAGGGCAACCAAAAGGGCACATCCGCTCGTTTTCATCATTTTAAGGGCAGCTGATAGGGCACGTCTTCTAGTTTTCGTCACTCAAGGGGGCACTTTAACACGGCGTTTTCAACCAAGTTGGCACCAGGGGGGGCGGTCGCCAGCCTTCACAACAGTGTCCATAACGTCTGCAAATTCAGCACTAATTTCTTTAGCAGCGAGAGACTCGCAGCCCTATCGGCTGCCCTCTTGAGTGATGAAAACGAGAGGATGTGCCCTAGAGGCTATCCTCTTGAGGGATGCAAGAGAATGTTCCCTTTTGGCTGCCCTTACGTGATGAAAACAAGATGATGTACCCTATCAGCTGCCTTCTTGAGTGACGGAAATGAGAGGGTGTGCCCTTCTGGTTCCCCTCTTGAATGATGAAAACGAAAGGATGCGCCCTATCGGCTGCCCTCTTGAGTGACGAAAACTAGAAGATGTGCCCTATCAGCTGCCCTTAAAATGATGAAAACCAGCGGATGTGCCCTTTTGGTTGCCCTCTTAAATGACATGTGAACATGAAAAATAACAATACCCTTAGTACTGTGTATCAAAAGTGTTTATTATTAATAATAATAAATTGTCTCAAGACAAAAAAAAAGTGCTCATTTTCCATCAGTTAAGACATCTCACCTCTTGTTACATCTTTATCACTCAGAACTACACACTCGTTACATCTTTATCACTCAGAACTACACACTCGTTACATCTTTATCACTCAGAACTACACACTCGTTACATCTTTATCACTCAGAACTACACACTCGTTACATTTTTATCACTCAGAACCACACACTCGTTACATCTTTGTCACTCAGAACTACACACTCGTTACATCTTTATCACTCAGAACCACACACTCGTTACATCTTTATCACTCAGAACTACACACTCTTTACATCTTTATCACTCAGAACTACACACTTGTTACATCTTTATCACTCAGAACTACAGTCTCCATTTTCAAAAACAACAGACAAATCAGATTGCATTACTTAGACATGTGTGCTCTACTAACCCGTGCATTTCATGTAGGCTACAACTCTCAATTCAGAATAAAAAGAAATCAGAAAAGACAAAAACATCAAGTGCTCATCTATCAGTAAGTAATACCATCTCAACACCACACCTACCAGACATTTTTTAGATGTATTTGTCTCCCTTTTCAACAACAAAAACACATTACAAAAACATGAATAGGCCTACATTACTTAGACATCTATGTGTGGTCTACTAATCAGTGCATCACGTCTGCTTTAATGAACTCTCAAAAGAAAAGAAAAACAACCAGTGCTCTAATCAATGACTGAAATGGCATTTCTTAGACTTGGCAAGTGCTGCAAAGTTAGGCTCATATGGAGTGAGGGCAATACGCAGACACTGGTGGAGGTGAGCACTTGTAAGGGAGGCACGTGAGTTTGTTTTTATTGCATTCATATGTGAGAAGCTTGACTCGCAGGTAGACGTTGTAGTAAGTAGAAAGTAAGTAAGTAGAAAAAGGGCCAACCTTCTGGTGTTTGGGAACTGGACCTGGTTAAGTGTCACCCAAAACTGCTCACATGACAAAGATCTAAACTCCTGCTTAAAATCAGATGATGCTTGGATGTCTATCAGTTCTAACTGCAGGGAGCCCTCATCCAGTGACGGGAGCACCTGCTTGGCTTCAGCTGCAAACTCTCCCCCAGCATCAATAGTAAAGGGGTCCTTCGTAAATCGCATCACCTCTGCGGGTATATTGAAGTTATCAAACCGCGCAGCAAAGTTCTCAATCAGTTTATTGATACATGCTGTCATTGCAGGGGTGATCTGTGCCGATGACGAGTTGTTGATCAAAACGTGCAGTGTCCGTTCTAGTGCTGGAAAATGTCACTTAAAAAACAGCCGCCATGAACTCCTCGTCTTGCATTTGGGCTAGGAAAGGGGCGGTCTTCTTGTGATGGCAGCCGCAGAGAAAGGCAATGATCTCATGCCTGAGTTCACAAACTCTCTTGAGAGCGTTACCCTTACTTAGCCATCTAATGTCATTATGTACAATTAAATCACTGTGCTCGGCTGACATATCAGATACATGTTTGCGAAACAAACAGTGCTGTAGGCTTGATGTGGCTCTGATTAAATTGATCAAAGACATTATATTGTCCATAGTACCTTTTAACTCACCACTTAGCTTCCCGCAGAGTACGCTCTGGTGTATCAGACATAGCTTCCTGCAGAGTACGCTCTGGTGTATCAGACAGTGCAGTGGTTTCATCTGTGACGCGAGGGCAGAAAGACGAGCGGACAGTCCCTGCGCCTGCCCGGACATGGAAGGGGCTCCATCTGTGACTAGCATGCTGACTCGTTGCAAATCTAGTCCATTCTCGTTGAAAAATGAAACGATCTTCTCAAAAACGATTTGACCAGTTGTTTGTCCCTCCAGTGGAATTAAACCCAGCAAATCCTCACGAAAGCACTCACCATCAAAGAATCTCACGTAGAGACATAGCTCGGCTATATCACTGCCATCTGTAAACTCATTAACAGCTAGTGACATTACCGCAGCCGTTTTTAGCTTGTCCAAAAGAGTTTTGAAAACATCTGTTGCTAGTGCTTCCATTCTTCTAATTGCAGTTGTATTGGACATAGGTATTTTCCGAATCGATGAAAGGATACTCTTCTTAACCCTATCATCCGTCACTACGTCGTCTAGAACAGCTAGCATGCATTCTTTCACAGTATCTGAATCGGTGAGCAGCATTTTCTTTTTGGCGAGAATCCATGCTACACTGAGGGAGGCTGTTGTAGTCCTCTCTTGCTCGGAACATGACCGGGCCATGATAGCAAATCTCTGCTCATAGTTTGTGGTTAGGCTCTGCACCTTTTGTCTGCGAGCATCCGATCCTTCTGGAAAATTTGTTTTGAAGTTCGAGTGTTGAAGTGTCTTCTCAAATTGTACTCCTTCGAGACAGCGATAGACCCGTTACACAGCAAGCATACTGGTTTGGTAGTGTCGTAATCGTAGTAAATAGATATTTCTCAGTCCATTCCTGATTGAACTGGCGATTTTCTTTGTCAATCTTCCGCTTTTTTAGAGTAGACCGACATTTTTGAGCTAATTTGATGATTGTCCTCAGTCTAGCTTTAGTAAACGCCGATCAGCTGCGCATTGAACTCCTGACCTGAGGTCAAGTTAGTGGCTCGCGTGTATAGGGAACATTAAGACGGAACGGCATCTCTCATTGGAGGAAATTGATTAAGCGTGTTCTTGCCGAAAAACGGTATTAAATCAGGAACAGACTTGGGAAATATCTATTTACTATGCTTGGAACAAAGCCAGTATGCTTGCTGTGTAATGAGTCTATCGCATTATAATTTTTTTGTTCTAATAATATTAATCAAAGGGCCAGAAAAATTCCTACACGGGCCGCCAATTGACTAGCCCTGCTCTAGGGTGTCTAGCGCTTAACCAGACTGTCTAGTGCAGTGAGTCTGTCAGCCCTGGACCCTCTCGGAGGCCTCGGACGTGAAACACCGGTTTTATTTCAATAATGTTTGAATATGAACTGCCTTTATTCTGCTAGTGTAGCTGTATCTCCAACGTCCTGGCCTCTCTGTCCTCCAGCACCAGGGCCTCTCTGTCCTCTAGCACCAGGGCCTCTCTGTCCTCCAGCACCAGGGCCTCTCTGTCCTCTAGCACCAGGGCCTCTCTGTCCTCCAGCACCAGGGCCTCTCTGTCCTCCAGCACCAGGGCCTCTCTGTCCTCTAGCACCAGGGCCTCTCTGTCCTCCAGCACCAGGGC
>NW_028176331.1:30000-32500 GCF_949987555.1 Borostomias antarcticus
AAGGCGACGTTGTAGAGCAACTGATGACTGCCAACATTGGCGAAATCACTGAGAGGAGGGAGTACCTGCGCCGCATAGTAGCCGTTACAGCCTTTTTGGGGAAGCAGGGACTCCCACTCCGTGGTCACCATGAAGGAGAGGAGAGCCTCAACCAGGGTAATTTCCTGGAAACTATGCAACTAGTCAAACAATTCGACCCCTTTCTCCAAACCTACACGGCACCATCAAACACAACATACCTGTATGCAGAGTCTCAAAATGAGATCATTACCTGTTGCTCAAAAGTCATCACAAACAAGATTGTCAAAGAGATGACAGAAGCCAAAGTCTATTCAGTGATGGCAGATGAGGCCAGGGATGGCCTGTGTGAACAACTGGCAGTGTGTGTGCGTTATGTTTCTCCCGACGGAGACGTGAAGGAGCGATTCCTGGCTTTGAAAAAGCTTGACCATTTCGATGCCAAGTCCATTACTGATGCCATGGAGGAGGTCCTGGTCTCCAATGGCCTGGACGGTCTTACATGCGTGGCTCAAGCATAATGGTGCGTCAGTCATGAGTGGGGCGGAAGGTGGTGTACAAGCACGCTTTCGAGAAAAACACCCTCAAGCTATATATGTGCACTGCTATGCGCACGAGTTGAACCTCGTACTGTGCCACACTTGCAAAGCAATTCCAGAAGCCACAGAGTTCTTTGAACTTTTGGAAAGCATTTACTCTTTCTTCCACGTGTCTCTTGTCCACCATGACAAGTTTGCTGCTGTCCAGAAACACCTAGGGTTGGACAACAGTGAGCTCATCCAGTTATCGAAGACCCGCTGGGCATGTCAGCTGCAATCGGTGAAGGCTATGCTTAACAACTTCCCTGCCGTGAAGCAGTCATTGGAGAGCATTCATACTGCAGTAGCTGTAGGACTCCGGTCCAAGCTATGCAAATTCACAACAGTCTACCTGCTTGTTATGTTTAAGCACCTGCTCAGCATCACAGAGGGACTGCACAAGTACCTGCAAAGGGAAACTGTAGACCTTGCTCAAGCACTGCAGTACAAAACAGCTGTCTATGACTCTCTCAAAGAGCAGCGCACATCTCAGACCGCAGAGGAGATCTATGTGAATGCAAAAGCCATCTGTGAAGAACATGACATCCTGGAGCTCTCTGTTGGTCAGAGACGGAAACAAAAGAGGATGGAGGAGTATGTCGTGGAGTCATCATGTGGTATGAGGAGCAGCTCAGATGTGAGTACACCAGAGAATCTCAAACAGAGTTTGTTCTTTCCCTGCCTAGATCGTATGACTCAGGAACTTGAGAAGCGGTTCTCAGGTGTGGACGCAGAACTCATGATGGGCATACAGGCGTGCCACCCAGCCTCAGAAGCCTTCCTGTCTGAAGAGTCCCTCACACCCCTTGCCACACACTACAGAATCCGGCTTCAACCAGAAGAGCTCCTGGTAGTGAAACAGTACTTGGCGAAAAAAACAGCACAAGCCATTCCTGATATTCTCAGCGTCTTTAAGCTCCTGGACGTCGATATGTTTCCGACCCTGAAATCAATCTTCCAAGTGGCACTGACCATCCCTGTAAGTAGCTGCAGCTACGAAAGATCTTTCAGTGCTCTCCGCCGGCTGCACACATGGTTAAGACGGACTATGGGCCAGGACAGGCTCCATCACCTGGCACTGCTGTCCATTGAAAAGGAGCTTCTGGATGAATTGGACCATGGAAAGGTGATTGACACGTTCGCTTTACTAAACAACAGACGGCACAGTCTGATGCTCCCAAAAAACTAGAGGAGATGAGAGATGGCTAGAAGAACTAGAGGACAGACATATAGACACAGGCAGTCATGACAGACAGCCATACAGAAAAGTTAAAGAGACAAGACAACAATAACGATAGAGCAGAGAAGACACAACTGGGTAGCCTGGCGTCGCCAGAGAGACAAGGACATACAGACAAGTTACAGAGACAAGACAACAATAATGATAGAGCAGAGAGGACAACAGGGAAGAGGAATGAGAGAGATACAGTAGCAGGCATTTAGGAAAGACAAGAAGGGACAAGACAAGCAGCAACAAGAAGTCAAAAACACAGACAGACAAACAGAACAAGTGAGGAGAGAACAACAGAGAATGTGCATGGAGACAGGAGAGGAAAGGAAGAGTGAAATGGAGGAAGGAGAGATGGGAGAAGAGAGACAAACGCGTTACCCACTTTAGCTATCTAGCTACTGGCAGCATCCATGAACATGGAAAATAGAGATCTTGAGTATTTGTTAAAAGTTGATTCCAAAATGAAGTGGATTAAACGAGTTTGGGTTACGATATAAGTTAGGCCTTTTGTGATTAATTGCCAGTTGTTATGGCTGTGCGTTTTGCTTTGCCTAGATTTAATCAGCACTCGAGCGTGAACTTTGCTTCCTGGTGCTGTGGGCTAATAAGCCTGTAGCCTAGTAGTAGCCTAAACACTGATGTGTAGGGGCATAGGCTATTGAGTGCTGTGCCA
>NW_028176331.1:37500-43253 GCF_949987555.1 Borostomias antarcticus
GCCTCTACCCCAACCTCTACCACCCCAGCCTCTACCACCCCAGCATCCTCCACCCCAGCCTCTACCACCCCAGCCTCTTCCCTAGCCTCCACCCCAGCCTCCACCTGTGGTAGTGTTTTAACTGTGTCAGGGGGAGGTGTATGAGATGGGGATCTTATAGCACATGTGTTCTGGGGCAGAGAGCTTTCTGAAGCAGAACCGTGCTGCCAAAGAACAAACGCTTACATCGCTCTACTAAACAGCTTAAAGCTTCAACTAATACTCAAATCTGACTACACAAACTTACACACACACGTGCGCGCGCACACACACACACACGCACACACACACATACATTGCTATCTCTCTCAGGCATCTGAACATTCAGTTCCTATTAAGGAGTGGCTCTGGCAATGTGTAACAAGAACCACCAGCCTTCCAAACCCAACCCAAACCAGACCAGAGAGGGCTTGTGATATTAGGCCCCAGGTCCCAGGCAGGGCTGCGCTGCTGCCTGCTGTGTTGGTTGTTACAGGTGATATGGGCAGTGTTGACTCTCAGCTGACCACACACTGGACAGTCCCTCTAGGAATGTCTCTGCAGTCTGTTACTAAACCCTCATCTGAACAGTAGCATGTTTACACAGCTGAGGGAGCCTAAACCTGCTTGTGTGTGTGTGTGTGTGTGTGTGTGTGTGTGTGTGTGTGTTTTCCTCACACATTCCCATATCCCAGGCCTACATTGTTGTCACACACATGTTGTGTAGTGTGAGGTGTGTAGTGTGTGGTAATATTCCTGGGCATGATGTGGGGGTAACAGCCTGTGAGCACTGAGGGTCCTTCAGCTCCCAGCACAGAGAGGGCAGGAGGGGGTATTAGGGGGGTAGGAGGGACAGGAGGGGTTGTGAGGGGCAGGAGGGGGTATTAGGGTGGTAGGAGGTGCAGGAGGGGGTATTAGGGGGGTATGAGGGGCAGGGGGGATATTAGGGGGGTAGGAGGGGCAGGGGGGGTATTAGGGGGGTAGGAGGGGCAGGGGTGTATTAGGGGGGTAGGAGGGGCAGGGGTGTATTAGGGGGGTAGGAGGGGCAGGAGGGGGTATTAGGGGAGTGTGAGGGGCAGGGGGGATATTAGGGGGGTGTGAGGGGCAGCGGGGTATTAGGGGGGTGTGAGAGGCAGCAGGGTATTAGGGGGGTGTGAGGGGCAGGAGGGTATTAGGGGGGTGTAAGGGGCAGGGGGTATTAGGGGGTGTGAGGGGCAGGGGGGTATTAGAGGGGTAGGAGGGGCAGGAGGGGGTATTAGGGGGGTAGGGGGGGCAGGTGGGTATTAGGAGGGTGTGAGGGGCAGGAGGGGGTATTAGGGGGGTAGGAGGGGCAGGGGGGTATTAGGGGGGTGTGAGGGGCAGGGGGGTATTAGGGGAGTGTGAGGGGCAGGAGTGTGTATTAGCGGGTATTTGGGGGGTAGGAGGGGCAGGAGCCCCCATTGAGAGATCAGACAGGTTTATGATGGCAGGTTGGGGGGTTGAGGGGCAGGAAGGGGGCAGGAGGGCGGGGTTTCCATGGGGACAGATAGGGGTCAGAGGGTCGCCCCTCAGGGGCTGATTGGTGTAAGGGGAGGAGGCAGGTTAGGGGGCGGGGTCATCATTGTTCTGGCCATCTCATTCCAAAAGCAGGTTGGGGGCTTGCCCCTGGTAACACACACACACACATACACACACTAACGCACACACATACACACTAACACACACACACACACACACACACACACACACACACACACACACACACACTCGCACTTGCACAGAGATACAAAATATTTTTAGTGTGAGCTACAGGTATAGTCTGTATGAGGGTTCTAGTCCAGTATGAGTTCATGTGTTTGTGGATGCGTTACTGCACACCCAGGCTTGTGAGAGATCTATTCATGGTGAAGAGCTCACCTCCATTTCAACTCACACAACTCACATAATCCAGCTCACACTAGAGAGAATCCACCCTTAAGGCTGACCACCCTGGTCCAGTCTGAGTGGTAAAGTGGACCGAGCCCTGCAGTGGGATCCAGGTACCAAAGAGTCACATCAAGCATGAGAATGAAGACAGAAACAGAGCATCACTAAATGCACCCGACATCACAAGCTTTTCTACCAACAATAGTGTTAGCGTTAGCCCTACAGGACAATAACGTTAGCGTTAGCCCTACAGGACAATAACGTTAGCCCTACAGGACAATAACGTTAGCCCTACAGGACCATCATGCTCATGAAGGAGCACTAGCTACTGTATGAGGGACCTTGTTAACTTTGTTAACTCATGAGTAATGGTGGTGTAATCTGACGGTAATATCAGGCAGTGGATACCTCCTGCGGTCAAATGTGCATTTGATTTAGAGTCATAATACCAGACAAATACTCACATAGTGTACTGACATCACACTAGTGTCTAACACGCTAGTCCAAACTGCCCAAATAAGGATTCTGGTTCAATGCGATGATTTCATTTCATTTCAAACCTTTATTTAAACTTGTGGGGCCATTGAGGTTTCCCTCATTTCCAATGCCGACGAGCTCACAAGCAAACACAAACATCAACAAAACATAAGCAATTTACAACAATAATACAATTAAGATCTAAAACAGTGAAAAGTTGACGAACAAATGTCAAGAGCCATGGCTCTGAACTCCGTATCGGAGGGAAGCAGCTCTAGATTCAATGTCTGTTGGAGAGAGTTCCAGGTATACGGATGCATCGTCCCTGTCCAGGGCTGAGTTTCCCAGAGGCATCGTAGCCCTACGTTCATCATAGCGCTATGATGAACGCCATAGCTTACGATGAACGTAGCGCTACGGTGCCTCTGGGAAACTCAGCCCAGGTCTGTGGGTACAGTAACACTGGGTTTATTCAGATTAATGTTCTGCATTAAGTACATTCCTCTTACAGTTCCTACTGGGTGTTTTGAATTCTGAAGCTGTTATTTAATCAAAGTAACAATTTTGCTACAGTACATTGTAGCAGATGCTGTCACACATTTAACTATGGCAACGCGCCACCACCACTCTCCACCTCCACGCTCCACGCTCCGCTCAAATGATGCTATCGTTTTCACTTCATTTACCTTGCTACAGTAGCTAATTTCTGATTAAGAAAACATACATATAAACAAACATACAGTACAAATGATGTAACCCATAGTTAAGCCTTTCTAAAATGTTTACCATAGGCTGTTTACTTTTGTTTGTATATTTTTAGAACTGTGAAATTTGCAGATGGGCCTACAAAATGACGACATAGCTTGAGAGGTTGTTTATATCCTAGTCTGACTATTCTAACTCAGGGGCAGCGCTTGTTCTTCTACTGTGTTCAGGGGCAGCTCTTGTTCTTCTACTGTGTTCAGGGGCAGCGCTTGTTCTTCTACTGTGTTCAGGGGCAGCGCTTGTTCTTCTACTGTGTTCAGGGGCAGCGCTTGTTCTTCTACTGTGTTCAGGGGCATCGCTTGTTCTTCTACTGTGTTCAGGGGCAGCGCTTGTTCTTCTACTGTGTTCAGGGACAGCGCTTGTTCTTCTACTGTGTTCAGGGGCAGCGCTTGTTCTTCTACTGTGTTCAGGGGCAGCGCTTGTTCTTCTACTGTGTTCAGGGGCAGCGCTTGTTCTTCTACTGTGTTCAGGAGCAGCGCTTGTTCTACTGTGTTCAGGGGCATCACTTGTTCTTCTACTGTGTTTAGGGGCAGCGCTTGTTCTTCTACTGTGTTCAGGGGCAGCGCTTGTTCTTCTACTGTGTTCAGGGGCAGCGCTTGTTCTACTGTGTTCAGGGGCATCGCTTGTTCTTCTACTGTGTTCAGGAGCAGCGCTTGTTCTTCTACTGTGTTCAGGGGCAGCGCTTGTTCTTCTACTGTGTTCAGGGGCAGCGCTTGTTCTTCTACTGTGTTCAGGAGCAGCGCTTGTTCTACTGTGTTCAGGGGCAGCGCTTGTTCTTCTACTGTGTTCAGGAGCAGCGCTTGTTCTTCTACTGTGTTCAGGGGCAGCGCTTGTTCTTCTACTGTGTTCAGGGGCAGCGCTTGTTCTTCTACTGTGTTCAGGGGCAGCGCTTGTTCTACTGTGTTCAGGGGCATCGCTTGTTCTTCTACTGTGTTCAGGAGCAGCGCTTGTTCTTCTACTGTGTTCAGGGGCAGCGCTTGTTCTTCTACTGTGTTCAGGGGCAGCGCTTGTTCTTCTACTGTGTTCAGGAGCAGCGCTTGTTCTACTACTGTGTTCAGGGGCATCGCTTGTTCTTCTACTGTGTTCAGGAGCAGCGCTTGTTCTACTGTGTTCAGGAGCAGCGCTTGTTCTACTGTGTTCAGGAGCAGCGCTTGTTCTTCTACTGTGTTCAGGAGCAGCGCTTGTTCTACTGTGTTCAGGGGCAGCGCTTGTACTTCTACTGTGTTCAGGGGCAGCGCTTGTTCTTCTACTGTGTTCAGGGGCAGCGCTTGTTCTTCTACTGTGTTCAGGGGCAGCGCTTGTTCTTATTCAGTATGTTGACTCTACCCACCTCACACTGCTCATCACTCGGCTGCTTATGACTGAGTCTGATGTCATCTGTCATCTACTATCTCTGTCTGAGCTGATCTGGATCTGAACACAGATTCTATCTAGCCAACAGGTTGAGGGCTGGGGTGTTTGTATTTTTGCCTGAGGTGTGTATGCGGACCTGTGTGTGTGTGTGTGTGTGTGTGTGTGTGTGTGTGTGTGTGTGTGTGTGTGTGTGTGTGTGTGTGTTTGTGCAGCATGTCTGAATGGTGCCAAATTGAGTCCCGCATCGTCTAGATATACTGTACAGCAGAGAACACTCCACCCAAACCTCTCTCTCTCTCTCACACACACACACACACACACACACCATTTCCCCACCCCTTCCTTTACCTCCCACCCCCTTTCCCTCATCTAACCACTCACACCCCTCTTTCTCCCTCCTCCCTCCCTCCTCCCCCCTCTCTCCCTCTTCCCCCCTCCCTCCCTCCCTCCTCCCCCTTCTCCCTCCTCCCCCCTCTCTCCCTCCTCCCCCTCTCTCTCCCTCCTCCCTCCGCCCTCTCTCCCTCCCTCCCTCCCTCCTCTCTCCCTCCTCCCCCTCTCTCTCTCTGTTCCAGAGTTAACTCCATTATTCCTGCCTGCTCTGAGGCACACTGCTCTGTGTCAGCTCTGCTCAAGTGTGTGTGTGTTTTAAAGAGAGTGTGTGTGTGTGTGTGTGTGTGTGTGTGTGTGTGTGTGTGTGTGTGTGTGTTGTGTGCTTTTATAAGTGGACTGGAGTGCAGCTGACCTGGGAATCACCTCATTTGGTTTTTGTTTCATCGCTTCCAGGTCCACTCACTGGAACTACCTCCTCTATTTCTCCTCCATCTCTTTCTTTCTTTCTTTCTTTCTTTCTTTCTTTCTTTCTTTCTTTCTTTCTTTCTTTCTTTCTCTTTCTTTCTTTCCTTTCTTTCTTTCTTTCTTTCTTTCTTTCTTTCTGTCTCTCTCTCTCTCTCTCTCTGTCTCTCTCAGTGTGGGACAGCTGCGGTGTGTGACACATGAGTGTCCGTAGCCTCTGTGTGGACACGCTATGTTACTGGGACTAAGGGACTAAGTGTAGTGTGTGTGTGTGTATGTGTGTGTGTGTAAGGAATCTAATTAGGGGCTGGGTGAGCAGTTGTAAGAGGTCAGAGGTCAAATCCCCTCAGCCTCTTCCGTATATGTTCTGGAGAAAGCGTTGGACAAGCGTGACGTTTCCCCGGAGTTGTTTGTCCCGGGAACATGACAGGCTCAGGTGGGCG
>NW_028176330.1:0-2500 GCF_949987555.1 Borostomias antarcticus
GCAGTGATAGGCTGACGAGACAGGAAGACACTGGGCAGAGACTGCCGGTGGAGGGTGACCTTGGAGGTGAACACCAGACTGGGTCTGAAGCATGCTGGGTAATCTAGCGAAAGCTCAGGATACGGGGGCTTCTCGGAGGTGGCCGAAGCTCGGGACGGGCCGGCCTTTTGTAAGTAAGTAAGTAAGTAAGTAAGTAAGCAAGTAAGTAAGTAAGTACTTTGAGAACCGATGTTTCTCGGGCCTCGTGGCCCTTAAGGCAGGAGCCTATCTCCTGATTCTGTAGCCTGAGGCAGCTTGATGTACAAGCTCCCCCCCTGGACATGACGCTGGTCAGCGGGTCGCGGGTCGGAACGGAGGGCTGGGACTCACGGCGCCTGGAAGAGGTAGACCCTCCAGTCGGCGGTGCGCAGGTAGAACACGTTGGGCCTCTTGCTGTAGTCCGACGCCCTCATGGCCAGAGAGTGGTGGATGGACACTGCGTTCTTCAGGTCCTCGTCAGACAGCTGTTTCTCCGGCCTGTACTCTCCCTGAAATCACAACCACGGCCAATTAGAGGAAGTCATCATCAGTCAGCGTTGTCATTCTCACTCACGTACGGTCAATTCCAGCTCCTTTTTTCTCTTTAAACCCTTTTAACCCTGAAAGTACAGTGACAACATTTCGAATATTAATTGGATTTTACTTATAATACTTGAAAGCGCAGTTTCTCAGCTTTCAGCAAGTGTTGGAGTGAGGAATTTTTTAGATTTGTTAGATATTTTTTCAATATTATTCAATATTTGTTAGATATTTTTAAAATGTTGCCGGTGACGTGGTTGTATCGAAAGGGTTAAGTAAGATAAGACTTACTCTCTCCTCACGTGATATGTTCTCAACCTGTAAACTCACCGACCTACTTCTGTGTTTGGTGTGTGTGTTGTGGTATTATGCTGTAGCTCAGTTGGTAGAACGGGTCGTTCAATGATCGAAGGGTCAGCGGTTCGAATCCCAGCTCCGACATGTCGAAGTGTCCTTGAGCAAGACACCTAACCCCAAATCGCTCCCAATGAGCAGGTTAGCACCTTGCATGGCAGCTACCGCCATTGGTGTGTGAATGGGTGAATGAGAGGCCATTGTAAAGCGCTTTGGGTGCCGCTACGGTGGAAAAGCGCTATATAAGTGCAGTCCATTTACCATTTTGAATACCTTGTTTGTATTTCGGATGTTTCTGTTATGTTTGATCTTTGTTTATGAAAACTCAGTGGAAAGTGTCTTCTAAGTCCATATGGGCTGGGCGTCATCTGAAGCACGGCAATTAAATAAAGGAATAAATCAAATCATCAATCATTCAGAAAGATTGAGAAAGATAACTGCCGTTCAAATGAAACTGTATATATAAATAATACAAAGCCTTTTGCACAGCTGAAGACATTGGAGAGTGAAAGCCAGGGCATCAATTGATTTTAAAGTTTCGATGATGATTCAGCAAAGTGGCTGTGGAGAATGTGATAATCCAGTTCAGATCTCTCTTTCTGCAGAATATGATTGGACTTTTCTCCCCAGACAAAACAAGTACAATAAGGGAAATGTTGAATCGAATCGCATACTACCCTACTATATAGTATGCCAAAACAGGATGGAGTATGTCCCAATACATAGTATGCCACATGCAGTATGGCAAAAATACCAGGATGTCCTACTACATCCAGTCGTATTTTGCAGTATGCAAGCCAGCAGGCTTTTCTGGCTATTCTGACCCACAATCCTGTGCGCAGCGGAAATGTGCGTCACATGTGGGAGTCGTGACAGCTGTAGACGAATGTCGCGTTATGGACAGCGACGGATGTGGGCAAATTTCAAGGCGCAATGTTATGACAAGGTAGTATGTCCCAATTGGATGCGTACTGCTTGCAAAGTACATACTTTCTAAGGGCAGCTGTAGTAGGTACTGGTAGTAAGAAGTAGAAGTATACGATTGGGAACGCAGCCCAGAACTCAGACCCTAGAGGCTGGCAGGGCTGCCTGCGGACCCCGACCAAGCCCAACCGTCCATATGGGCGTCCGGCGCAGTGCCAGGGTCTGAGGACACTCTGGACGCGCAGGACGGGCGGGGACAGTGCCGCCTCACCATCACAACGCGTAAACAGGAAGTGGGAGCCGTGCTTTGGCCGCAGTGGCGGGGATCTGTATCCAACTTTTGGGGGGGGACATTTACGTATTTTTTCGGGAGGGCATCTTCCTACGCGGCTGTATGGTCATTTGAACGTCACTACCCCAATCTAAATATTGGGAGGGGGGGGGGGCAATTTTAATGATCTCAAATATTAGGGGTGGACATGTCCCCCCTGACCCCCCCAGGATCCCCGCCCCTGTTTGACCCTCCGCCCTGTAATCGTCTCCTAGACCATCTTGGTTTGTGAGTATGGCGTCAGCAGGTTTACTGTACCTTCTGCAGGTAGATGATGAGTCCCTTCAGGATGGCGTAGAACGTCTTCCACCCTCTCTTCCCTCGCGGAGCTGC